>NC_081825.1:246181539-246254039 GCF_030867095.1 Alligator mississippiensis
CAATTGGTTTGCTTCATTAGTCCCAGAGGAATGCACTTAAGCACATCTTCTTCCTTGTTGACTTGAAAGAGTCTTAAGCCCAAGCACTTAAATTTAAGCATATGTTTAAATGCTCTTCCTGAATAGGAATGCCTTTCCGAATCAGGGCTGAAGACAAGAAAGGAAATTTCTTTGGACAGGGATCAACTTTGCTGATATAGGCCCCAATTTGGTAAAGTACTTAAGTGTATGTATAACTTTAGACATTTGAGTAGTACTGTTAACTCCAAAGGGATTATTTATGTGGTTAAAGTTAGCGATGTGCTTACGTACTTTAGTGAATTGGGGCCTCTGGGAGAAGGGCACTAGTTGTGAAAAGATTAGGTACTCTGTGAGACTGGCAGAATAATGTAATATTTTCTAAGTGTGTTTATTGTCAGCTCCATGGCTGCTTATTATGTAGACTGCAAGAGAATTTTGTTCATACATCTAATGTGACTGTGAAATCTAGACTGTCCCATTTCCAGGTCTTGACATCATTCAGAGAAGAATAACCCATTGTAATAAGATAAAGGTAGAGATTTGCAATGATTTAGCTGATTTTTTTGTATTTAGGTAAATGAAATAAACCAAGGACTTAAAAGTAACTTTTATTTCAATAGTAATCTGTTACCAATTGATTATTTTTAACCAAATGTGCCAATAAGATTTTAAGTATTGGAATCAGTGTTGTGGCATTTGGTTAAGGAAATGCCTTGGGAAAAAAAAAAAAAAAAATTGTAGTGGAGGTGGAAAACATGGATTTATGGAGGTCCTGCTTGAATAATTTTTTGGAAGGTTTTTACTACTGCCATGCACCAAACAACAAGGATGGGAAAGTCAGTTTGTATAAAATCAGAAGCAACTACAAACTTTATCCTGATTCAAAGCTGAACCTTTATTGAGATCTGAAGAAGTTCAATTAACTTCTCTCTCTCTTTCCCCCTCCTTGAGATGTATCTATAGTACCATCTAAGCAGTATACTGTTTCTTCTTTTCAAGTATTTTTCATTCACTTTTATATTTTGGCTTCTGGATCAGGCTTGATCAAATAAGAATCTATCAGGAATCTCAAAAGAGAGAGCATTCCTATGAAATTTTTAGTCAAACTGCACAAACTGAATAGTTGATTGTTTAAGTGAATATTAAAACCTTTGGAGACTTTTCAGGTTGAATTTAAGTGCACTACTTGTTTTGCCCTTGTATTTGCAAAAACCTGTTGATAACTAGGAAGATTCTGAATGAAATGCTGAGACAGGGTAGAGGCCTGTTGATTTTTGGGGAAAAGTGCCAGGACCAAACCCAAACACCAGACTCCAGCCCTTGGGCACATTCTTGATAAGAAATTGCTTTTCATAGATTTTCCATTGCAGCAACCCTTTTTTTTAATTATATGTCTGGTGAAGCTGTGTAAACCCTGCAGGGTTTAGCTTGTGAAGTAGTTCATGGACTGAACTATCAGGTTGGTTCACAAAGGCTAGAAATAAAATAGCACTTACATTTGGATGTCAAAGTTTAATGAGCCAGACTCTCCAAGGGAAACTCCCTACAACCTGTACTAGTCAAGCTACCTTCTTTGCTCTCAGAAAGCTACAGGAACTCTTTTTTATTCCTTAAACATATTGTAGGGGAGGTTCAAATGATGTCAGCTTGTCAAGATCCCTACTCCATGAGTAACCACAGTCCAGGTTTGCTGCATTATTGAAATGTTAGTGAGGTTTGTGAATACAGAATTTCAGACCAAAGCATTATGCTTCAGATTAAAGTAGGTTTGGGGACACATGTAAATATTCCACACATCTTTATAAGAAGGTAAAAAAATGCTTGATACCAGTATCAAGAAAGATCAAGATACTTAGTTTCTGTATCGTTAATAGTATCCCTTTAAGAATGTTTGAGCAAAACCCAAAGAAAATAAGTTTATCCTCACTGCCATAGGCAGAATAATGACGGATCCTTGGGATATGAGCCAAATGGTTTGTGGAGGCTGACTGCCTCAGTGAAGCAGGGAAAAATAAATGCCTATATGAAGTGAAGAATAAGTGGGATGAGGACGAAGGAAGAAGAGTCTGCTAAGAGATAGAAGATGATGCTTTAGGATTTAGACTTAATCTGTTTCTTATAGAAAAGGTGACAATGAGTTGGCCTAATAGCAGCTCTCAAATACATTAAAAAGTATGTGCTTTTTTGACGAAGAAAAAGATGGCCAGACCAGAGTGAATGCACTTGATCTTGTCTGATGTCAGAAGCTAAGCAGTCCTGGACCTGGATAGCACTTGGATCAGAGACCACCTGGGAATCCCAGGTGCTATAGACAACCCACACCTAATAGATAGGTGCTATAGACAGCAACACACCTAATCTCATGAACTTCAACAAGGATAATTTCAAAGTCCTGTACTTAGGACAGAAGAATCTCATGCACCACAACAGGCTTGGGACCAACTGGCTAAGCAGCAACTCTGAAGAAAAGGACCTGGGGGTTACAGTGGACAAGAAGCTGTATATGAGTCAATAGTGTGTCTTTGTTGCTAAGAAAGCTAAAAACATACCAGGCTGCATTAGTAGAAGGGTTGCCAGCAGATTGAGGGAAGTAATTATTTCCCTCTATTCAGCACTGGTGAGGCCACATCTGGCATACTGTGTCCTGTTTTGGGCCCCCCACTACAGAAAGGATGTGGACAAATTGGAGAGACTCCAGCAGTGGGCAATTAAAATGATTAGAGAGCTGGGGTACATGACTTATAAGAAGTGGCTGAGGGAACTGGGCTTATTTAGTCTACAGAAGAAAAGACTGTGGTGGGATTTGAGAGCAGCCTTTAACTACCTGATGGTTGGTTCCAAAGAGGATGGAGTGAGACTGTTCTCAGTGGTGGCAGATGACAGAACAAGGAGCAATGGTCTCATGTTGCAGCAAGGGAAGTTTAGGCTGGATTATGAAAAACTTTATCACTAGGAGGTGGTGAGGCACTGGAACGGGCTGCCTAGAGAGGTCATGGAATCTCCATTTTTGGAGGTGTTTAAGGCCCAGCTCAATAAAGTCCTGATTGGAATGATCTAGTTGGGTATGGTCCTGTTTTGAGCAGGGGGTTGGACTAGATGACCTCCTGAGGTTCCTTCCTAATTTTCTATGATTCTATAAACTAGAGTCACACTAATGTATGACATCCAGTTTTCTCATCTCTACCTCTCAAAAAGGATGCAAGATTGGGAAAGGTTCAGAGAAAAGCAACCAAAAAGATTGAGAGTTTAGAGCAGTTGTGCAAATGTACAGCTGCAGTCTCCCAGCTGTGGGGGTGGGTGGAGTGTCCCCATGGGTGGGAGATTACAGCTGATGTGGTCTCCAAGCTACTGGGATGCATGAGGCCTCCCTGCAGCTGGGAGCCAAGTCAGCTGGGAGCTCCCAGGCTCAGGGGTGCACATGGGCTGATCAGCTGCCAGGGCTTCCAGCCACAGGGAACTCTGGCCACATGTTCAATTAATGATGTAATAGAAAGCAAGTACAAAGTTATTCCACATAGTTTGTGGAATAATTTTGTAGCGTATTCCTCTTCTAATCACACCATTAATTGATTGAATATTTGGCCGGATGACCACTTAAGGTGTGATTAACCTAATCACACCTTAAGTGTAAAGTGTAGATGGACCCCAAGTCCCAGAATGCTAGAACTAGGGTGCACCTAATGAAATTAGTAGAAGACAACATTCAAACTAGTAACAAAAAGTACTTTTTAACACAGCACATAATTAACTCATTGGTATAGGAGGTTGTAGAGATGGATAGTATAGCCAGGTTCAAAAATCGACTAGATAAATTCATGGATTATGTTCTATAAACATCTATTAAACAGAGTAGCTAGAGATGTTTCCTTTAACATATCTAAATCTATAGTGGTGGATGCCAGGGTTGCAGCAGAGTCTATCAATCCCAGATTGGCCTCATCAGCCATCTTTAGCCCCACAGATAAGACAATCATCCTCAACTGCGAGGGACTGCTGAAGAAGAGGATAATGAACAGGGGAAAGATCATTCTAGATCTATTCAGTTCAGTACTCTCCCTCTAAAGCAGGAGTGTCAAAGATATAGCCTGCTGGGCAGATCTGGCCTATCATCTAGCTGGCAGTACTGCCTATTGGCCTTGGACTGTAGCCAGTCTGGAGTACACACTGCATGCTGTACTTGCAGCCAGACTGGTCCTGCACACTGGCTGTGGGCCCTTTCTGACCCATGGACTGCCCCTACGGCACTCATTCAGCTTGTGGGGCCTGATGAGTTTGCTAGCCCTACTCTGCTGCTGTTGGAAACAGGATATTGGGTGGATGGACCATTGGTCTGATCCACTGTGGCACTTCTTATGTTCCTATGTCCAAAATCCAGGAAGCATACTGTAAAACTAGGAAATCAAGAGTGAATCAAGTAAAAAAACCTGAAAACTGCCTGAAACAGCAGTAAACATATGGAATAATTGGCCAGTGAAGCAGGCAATCTAAATGCATTTAAGAGACAGCTGGACACCTTTATCTCCAGAGAGAAAGGATTGAAGGATATGGTAATAAACCAGGGAGGTGGAGATGAGGTGTATTGAAAGGGAAAAGGCTTGTTAGACCACAGATCCTGTTTCTAGTGACCTGAAGAAAGCTTGTCCCAATCATGCAGTTGGTCCAATAAAAGATATCATCCCACAAAAATCCTAGCTTCTTGTATAAGTCCTGGCACATCATGGCTAAAACTTCACTCTAACACTATCTGTTTCTAGTAAAAAAACTCTTGTGTCTATATATGTAATGTGAGTAGGCACCATGTGAATAAGCTATTTCCAATTAGCATCAAATGCTGAAGTATTTTGCCTCAGGAACTGGATTTGCCTGGTGCCAGGTCCATTGTCACTAACAAATAATACTGAGTCCTCCAGGTAAACACAAGTTTAAAAAAAATAACATCTAATTGTAAGCACAACTTATTGCTTCATCTTCAGATGACTTCTGCAATAGTATCTTTAATCCCTTGGTAGGCAATTTAGCGGTTTGTGAAAGTGAAGCCACATTTCGTAAAGGAGAGATCTGCTATATTACTGCTTCACCTTGTTCTCTCCCAATCATAAGGTTTTGGACAGCCAACCAAATTCATCCCCATTACAACTGTGGTACAACTCCATCTCTCAACAAAGACTGATTTGGCCTATTGAATGCTTTATTTTCTCCCTACCATCCTAGTTACATTATCATTTATTGAGAAACCAACAATGGGACAAAAAAAAGAAGTACAGATTAAAGAAAAATACACATGGTAAGAATCCAGTTTCCAGTCCTGGACTTTTTATCCAGATACAAAACTGCACTTGCAAAACAGATCCTACTACTGAGATAGCTAAATACCCACAAGTCAGACATTTAGATATATAATTGGCAGGATTTGTGCTTGCAGTTAATTCTGGTTCCAATTAAGAATCCAGGTTGAGAGCCTTTTAAAAAGCAGGCTCTTTGGGTTTAATTGGAAAGATTGCATTGTAAACGAAGTTAATTTCAGAGACAAGATTTCCAGTGTCTAGGTTTGATTCCCTGCTCACTTGCAGTTTTACACTATTGTAACGTCATTGATGTCAATAGGGTTTTGACCAATTTGTAATGGTTTAAGTTAGAGAAAAATCAGCCTGTCTTTCTGGAATTGAGGGTGTGGGAAGAAGCTAGAGGTATCAGTGCTGAGTATGCAGCTGCACCACTTGTGTTCAGAAGGAGATGTGGCATTGCCAGCTTCCTCTCTTCAGACGTGTTGGGACAGATTTGTGAAATGCCCATTCTGACACTGCAGTTTCAGATTTTGACAGCACCCTTGCTTTTGTGCCTCCCATCCCCTGCAGTCATTAT
Source organism: Alligator mississippiensis (assembly GCF_030867095.1). Classification (NCBI taxonomy): domain Eukaryota; kingdom Metazoa; phylum Chordata; order Crocodylia; family Alligatoridae; genus Alligator; species Alligator mississippiensis. Next base: position 246,187,423 of record NC_081825.1, read on the forward strand.
TTGTGGAAAGAGTGGCTCCTGTTAGAGGTAGTGTTGTTACCAGATATTTAGATTAACTCCAACAGTGAGCAAGAAACTCAGCAGCAAGGGTCTTTTAAAAATAAATGAAGGAGGAGAGAAGAAAGGAAGGGAATCCCAACTCCGAGTAGACATTTAATATCGACTCTTAGGGGCAATTGTATTAGCCTTGTCATTATGCTATGTGATGGAAGTTAGAAATAAAAGCATCCTGGATGTTATTTTAAGATATACACTTTGTTGAAAATATTGCAATACCTGTTTGAAAATCCTGGTTCTTCTCAATGAAGTTCAGGAAAGCAGTGCAACAGTTATGTATAATTTGAAAAAAATTCACATAAACAACTGGGCAACTATAACTATTGGGAGAAATACAAACATCATTATTCTACTTGTTCTTGCTCCAGTTCATAATTCTTTGGTTATTTAACCATATTGTTGAGATACATAGTAGGGCTTTTCTTTCCTTTTGATACTTGAGATTTCCATATTTGTTCCCCTCACCCACTCATCTCAGGGGACAATAATGAATCCCACTGTCCACAATTCATGCACTGGGCACAGGTCTCTCTTTCTAGATTTTAGTATACAAGTATTTGTAATATACACCAGCTTTTCTCAATTTTCTCTGTATCTCTCTCTCAACCCAATAGAAATCACTTCGTAACAAATAGAGGTATTATGCTTATATGATATTTTCATTGTGTTGAGTATATTTGTGATTTTTTTCCCTTTCTGTGCTTAGTTCCATTTAAAAGGATACCTTCCTTCCTGGACTAACATTGTAACAAGTGATTCATCAGAGATTCATTCCCTGCTGGCAATGATAAGCCCCACTGGGTTTGTTTTGTTAAGGCTGTGCTGTTCACTCTAAAGACCGGTTAGAAAGGGAGACACTTAGAAGTTACTAATATTTTAGTATTTGTATTTGAGCTCCATTTGTGTTGTATTTGAAGCTAAAATAGAGCCAAGGTGGGGAATTGATAATGGAATGAAAAACAACCATTAAGCTTTGTTGTTGTTGCTGTTATATATTGCTGTTCTTGGAGATATTTTTTCTTGGAGATTTCCAAGAACAGAATGATCAGTGTAGGAAGCTGGAAGTCAGGATGTCTGGGTTCTGCTCCTGGCTGTGACACTGACTTGCTGTGTGTTTTTAAAGCAAATCTCTTAATCTTACCATACTAAGGATGAGCTTCTTTCCTTCCTGTGCTTTTCTCTCTAAGACCTTGCTGACCTTTCAAATCCTAATGTGCTATGATGTTTTCCTTCACTACTAACCTCCCTCAATACAAACCTGTTTTCTCCATGACTGCCAACCTAGATTTCTGATGTGTGCTATCTCCTCTGATGGTTCCCACTTCCCAGCTTTAGGAAGTAGCCGAAATGGCATGAAGGATGTGAAATTCAAGACACAAGATTAAGTCTGGTCTCTTGCCTGGAAAATCTCTATATGGCCAGAATTTATACCTTCTTCCAGCATAATATACCAGTAAGTCTCCAGAATCACAGGTTATCCTTTTGGCATAAAGCATCCAAGAACTACCCAGCATCCTGAGTATAAATTTCATTATACCTTAGTTTACCTATCTATGAAAGAAGAAAATGTGTCTAATAACACTTTCTTAACCTCTCACCTTGGAGTGAATACTAATTATTAATGCAAATAATTCACATTTCATAAAGACAAATTATATAATTGCATTAATTTACTTTAACTAGATTGTCCTTAGGTTCACAGACTTGGGGAAAAAAAAAATACGAGAATGAGAGAGTTTGCTTGACAGGTGGGACGGCTCCAGTTTTGCTCTTAGGAGACCTCCTAGATTCCCAGTACAAAAAGTAATATATTTTCTTTTGCTATATGAATAGTGTTAGGCTCTCCTTTTACTAAAAACTACAGGGAAATACAGAATACAAAGAATCACAGAAATGCAGAGACCTCCACTTCAAAAACTTTGCTTAAGAACATTTCTGCTATGCTTGCTTCAAGTTCCATTTCCTGCTTCATTGTTTTATTGTGATTGTAGTAGAAAAAATTTTCTGTTCTTTGTGTATGACTCATAAGCATTGTTGCTGACTATTCATTCAGCTCAGACTTACTGCTGTGTCCCAGCCCTTGTCCGAGGTCTACATTGTTCTAGGACTTAGATGCAAACACATGCAAGTTTCTCTCTCTCTCTCTTTTCACCTTGCAAGGTAAACATGGGAAAGATATAAAATTTGCCATGTTTCCAAACATATCTTATCTTTTAGATGAGTCACTGCAAGCTGATGTTTCAGTTTGTTTAATGTTGACCTCTTTAGTAGCAAACTTCTTTGAAACACACAGATAAGCAAAAAACTTTAACAGCAATTAGTGAGGGAGTGGTGGTGCAGTGAATCAATTTAGTAGCCTTTTACCTCTGGAAATCTGGATTCAAATCTGGCTCAAAGCTCACAGGGAAAATAATCAGCCTAGTAGTCTCAGCTCAATACTTACAAAAGGAAGTGACCCATACTTCAGAAACAGCAAAGATTGAAAGAGATTCTGTTTCTCTTTCAAATCAGAAAAAGAAGGTCTAGATTTTTTTTAGAAAGAAACATCCATCACTGCAGCATTCTCCTACTTTTCACCATTACGAAAGTCCCACATGGGCCCTACATCAAATCAATCTGCATGTGAAGAGGTAGAAGGGTCAAGCCCTACAGCATTCTTTACTCTAATACTAGTAACAATATGACCATACAATGTCAGTTATTTCTCAGCAGAATCCAACTGTTATATTTTTATCCTCGTAGTTGCAAATAATAGGAAGGGACAGCTACACGCAGATGTGGGCAAAATATTTATAATCAGTTTAGTGGTGTTTTGCCTTTTGTTTGGTTTTAGTTTTTTTATTTTCTGCTCACAAGTTGTTCCTGAACAGAATTTGATTTTGATGAATTTGTTTGTTACTTAATAAGTTTTTCATATAAATAGGCTCAGCCTAGGAATAGCTCACAAAATGGGTTCTCCACATGTATTTACTATTCGTTATTATGTCTGTATGATTGGTCATCTTAGCCACGTGGTTCTCTTTTTTGATTCTTGTCTGGCTGAATATAACTGTAGTAAAGAGAGAAAGGATGTGATCAAGTTTTGAATTCTTTCACAGATGGCATGGGAACAGTTTACAAAATTAGGAGGAGGCAGGCTGACAGAAATGGAGAATGTTTTAAGCCTTTTCTTTTTCCAGGCCATTTGAATTCCTGAAACTTAAGTGCAGGAAAGTGTCATAGAAAAAGCAAATTCTAGACTGAGATTAGATTTTCAATTATTTTTACCTTATCACATTCAGCAAAAGTAATTGTGTGTGTTGTAGGTGCTCACAGATGTAAAAGATGTTGCTAGTTTTTTGTCTTTTTCACTGATTGTATTTGACTGTACGCTCCGGCCAAGAGGCTTCTAAAGTTATGGCTGCAAAATACAGGACCAGCGTTCTGACCTGACGTTTAGGATTCCATCATGGTGTCATATTGTCATTAACAGTGTAGCAATAGTTCATATATTTTTGCATGTGCATTCTGTGATCGTTCCTTCAGGATGGGTTCAAACAACAATGGGGCCCCTGCAGCAGTATTTAACTAGGTCTTCCACGTCATGATCACAGTTCCATGTGTGTGACACTTTTCTTTCCCACAAACTGTTTGGTCATATTAGCCACATGGGATATAAGGGAAGGCAATAGAAAATGTATCCTTATCTGATATGTTTGTTTGTGAAATAAATAGAGGAACAGTACAGTTTCTTATAAAATAGAAGAAAGAGGAGAATGTTATATACTGTACCTCAGAGTAAGTAAAAAAGCTGAAGGAGTAATTGTGGCATCAAGATTATTATAATTCCAGAGATTTAAGGCTAGGTACAGACATTCAAAAAGCCTGAGGCAGAATCAACCTAAATTACACCATTTTCTGTAAGTGGCATGGTTAGATCGGTAGTGAACAGAACACACATACATCCTTTGTGGGGGGAGGGCAAATCTTAGACCAGGTTCTGCTATTTTTAAACCAGTCTGGGTGCCAAACAGCTGTTCTGTTATAGGAATAGACTGGCTTTGTGCGCCAAACTTCTGTTCTGTTAAGGTTATAGACAGGTTTCTGATGATTTATACCAGTAAAAGTATAATGGCCTAAGTCAGCTTAGAGCAGCTCTTAACTCCATACAAGATGGTGCAGAAGTGTGATGAACAAAGCTGTTATTTCAACTTATCTGTAGACAGACCCAGGCTGAACAGCTATGATGGGACGAGGCCCATGTGCTGCATGCTCAGCAGGTGCCTCACTCTCTTATTTCCAAAATTTCGCCCACCACAACTTGACGTAATCAGAAAATGGGAGGTGGTACCTATTCAGAGAGAGTGAGCTGAGACTGGTGCAGATCGTGATGTCCACGGGTCTACGGGTTCTCCTCCCCTACACCCTACCCCTTTTCACTCGGATGCTTCTGGTGCTGTGATGCAGATGCTTGGCCGTGCTGGGTGTCAAGCCTCATTGGTCAGGCAGCAGGATCTATAAAGAAAGGAAATTGTGCTTCCCAGGGCCAGAGTGTCTGGGCTGAGCCTTCTGGTCTCAGATTCTGGAATCAGCCGTGCTTGGTCCACATAATACAACAAACAAACTAGTAAAACTTAAGTCATTGTCCATACCTGCTTCAGGCATTTCCTTGGCCCAGCAGTGTGTCTTGATTGTCTTTCCTCAAGCAGTCTGATCCCTTCAGGGGTTGCCCCATATGTGAGCCCCATCTAATCAGTCTGGTTCATCCTGGGCTAGACCCTTTAGGTAGTGTGGGGCTGGAGGCACCACAAACCCCGGTGTAGCTCCTAAAGGTACTTGACCTCCTTCTGTAGTACAGTGATAAGGCTTCAGTCCAGAGAACTGATGAAGTCCCAGTCCTTGGTTTCTGGTCTTTGGCTTCCAGGGAGGAATGCTATGTGCTGCACTGCCTGCATTTGTGTTCCCTCCGTCCTGGGGTTGGTGTGGCCTTACATAGGGAGTTCCAGATTACCTGGAGCCAATCCAGACCCCTATTTGACCCCACATGCTCTATGGCTGATGACAGGTGCCAAGAGCTCCAGAGGAGCTCATTAATCCTGGTACCTGCTGCCTCCAGGCCCTTTTGCACCAACAGCCTGCCCTTTTGTTGGGCTGCAGCTAGTGCCCTCACAGGGCTGGGGTTCTGCCCCCCACCCTTTTCTAGGAGCAGAGCCTGGGGGGTGTCTTCAGCACACCAGCAGCATGGTGGAGACCACCATAGATGCACAGGCTTGCTGTTTCACCGTGAGCCCAACGGAGACCTGCTATCTGCAGAGCATGCTGGCAGGTGTCATCTAAGTAGGTATGGGGCTTGGCCTGGCCCCTGCTACAGACCTCCCCACTTTATGTTGGCAGGCACACTTACCACCTTCTGATGGCACCTCTGTGTTTGTAGTTCACTGGGCCCCTCTTCCTCATATTTGTGTGAGAGAAAATCTGCTACGATGTAGGGTTTTTTTGCCAGGCCAGTGTTAGACTGTAAAACAGAAAGGTTGTAGAGCCAGTGTCCATCTAGTAATATGTGCATTGTCCATTTTCATGGACTGGAGTCACCTAAGTGGTGTGTGGTATGTAACCAGAATGAAGGGTATCCCCAACAGGTAATAGTGACTAAGGTCTACAGCCCATTTAATAGGCAAGTATTCATGCTCTGTAGTTGAATATTTCCATTCATGTTCTACTAACTTATGGCTTGCATACACAATTGGGTGTTTGGTCCTTTCTTTTTCCTGTGTCAAAACAGCTCCTAGGGCCACTCCTAATGCATCCATCTGTAAAATAAAGGTTTGGTCAAAGTCCGGAGCATACAAGACTAGTTTTTAACATAGGGCTTGTTTTATCTGTTTGAATGCCTCTGGAGCTGCCGGATTCCATTTAATCTTGTGTGGCACATTGGACGTAGTCAAGTCTGTTAGAGGCACCACCATTTCTGAAAAGTGTGGGATGACTTTATGGTAGTAGTTTGCAAGGCCTACAAAGGACCTGATTTGCTTGTTTGTTACAGGCTGTTTGTAATCCTTTAAAGCCTGTATTTCATCCACTAGGAGCCATATCTTCCCTTGTCCCACTTGAATCCCAAATACTGGGTTTCCCTTAGGGCAAGCATACATTTTCCTGGGTTGGCTATTAATTTGGATTCCTGCAGCTCTTGGAGGACTTTCTGTAAGGCCTCCAGTTGTTGATCCTAGCACTTTGCATACATAGACGATGTGATTATATTTTCAGAGTCATAGACTTGATGGAGTGCTAATAGATAATCCATCAGGCGCTGGAACGTGGCAACCACACCAGGCAGCCCAAACAGCATACGGCAAAATTTGAATAATCCCCATGGGGTGCTGAAAGCCATTTTTTCTTGGACCTCTGCAGCCAATACCCTTTAGTCATGTCCAAAGTGGATATGAACTTATTTTGTCCAAGTCGTTTGATCATAACTTCTACACAGGGCATTGGAAAAGCATCAAATTTAGCCACTGCATTGACCTTCCTGAAGTCTATATACAGGCAAAGGCTTACCACCTTCCGACGGCATAGGGCATAGGCATAGGGACCTGTCCTTTTTAGGGATGACTACAAGGGTGCTTCTGGACTCTCTAATAATTCCCCTGTCTAGCATTTTTTGTCGTTTCTGTTGAATGGGCTAATGCAAACAAGGTGGAATCCTCTACCAGGTCTCTCTAACCACACACTCTGGAGGCATGGTGATTTTGTGTACTGCCCCTTTTGCATGTCCAAGCTCCATGCAAAACACATTGCAATACTCCTGTATTAACCCCTGGAGCTGCCACTGTTGTATGATACTGAGCTGTTCATCTAGCGTAGGTCTTCCTGTGGCATTAGGCTCCTCCAGTGGGGGCCCTAACTCTAAGCTGTCTGCGACAGGGTTTATTAGGAAGCCCTCGTGATAATGCCACTCTTTTAGTGATTTATTTGAAGTATCTGTCAGGGTGGTCTATGCCTTGGTTGAATGACCTCATAATCCACTGGCCCAACCTGGCACTCTGTCTCAACAGCACCCTGCCACCTTGACAGGAGTCAGTGAGCAACAGTACTAAGACCTGGTCCACAGTTTTAAAGGTGAATTCTCGGGTCTTATAGTCATAGTAGGACTTCTGCCTAGTCTGGGCTCTGCAGAGATTTTCCTCCACTATTTATTGAGCACTACTTAACCATTCCTGTAGATCTGTGAGTGTCTTGGGACTTGAGACCCTGAGGATTGCTGTTGCTCCCAACCTTCTTCCACAAAGTCCAGCAGGCCCCTTGGCTGGTACGCATACACCACTTCAAAGGGAGAACACCCAGTCAAGGCTTGAGGGGCCTCCTGTATAGCAAACATTAAGAGTCCCATCATTTTTGGATCCACCTAGATACATTTCCGCAGCATGGCCTTCATAGTTAGGTTAAACTACTCGACCAAGCCATCAATTTGGGGATGATACAGCAAAAGTTATGTTATCTGGCATCCAGGGGGAATGGGGAGTAGTGGTTAGTTAACTATGCAGGTTATCTGAGAGGAGTCTGTTTGGGCCACCACCTGTTTAGGCCACCACCCCTCCTGCCATGTCTTGTGCATCAGGGCTTTCTCTCCCTGGCGTCAGTGTGCTGGGGGACAGGGAAGGGGGCCCCACGCAGGCTGCTTTGCCCCAAGCTGTGGGACTCAGAGAAACCAGAAGTGCCACGGTGGGACTTCCAGTTTCACTTTTGTCGTGTCAGTCGGCATGCTGGTTAATAGAGCATGCCAGTTAATAAAGTGCCAGATATCACAGCTTTTCCTATATATGGAGGTGTGAAGATGTTTATTTGCAAGGTATCACACACCCTGCACATCACTCAGGCCATAAAATTGGTTTCTTGGTCGGTAACAATATCTTTAGGGATGCCCACCCTAGCCACCCATTTAAGCAACTCTTCAAATATCCTAGGAGCTGTTGCAGACCTCAGGTGGACTGCCTGCACTTTGTTGCATAATTACTTGTACATATTGGTTGCCTTTTAGACACTGCTTTTAGATATCTAAAGCTATCCACTCAAAGGGCTTCCAAATAATAGGCCGTACCATCAATGGAGCTACTGGAGGCTTTTCAGCCAAAGCCTTCTGGCAAACTGGGCAGGTCTCACAGAACTGCCCAACCTCTTTGTGTAGTCCTGGCCAATAGAACCTCTGCATTAAGTGGGCTCCCATTTTATCACGCCCGAGGTACCTTCCCAAGGGGCCATCATGGGTCAGCTGTATTAGCCTCCTCTGATATCTTTGTGGCACAAGGAGCTGGGCCACCTCCCTCTGATCTTCTTTCTCCTTATCTATCCTGTAGAGAAGGTCATTTCTTACCTCAAACCAAGGAACGTGACTTGCTTTCTCCAGCTGCAGCAGCTCTTCATTGCTCCCAACCAGGTCTTTGCCATATGCATGGCAGAATGCTGATTCTTCCATCTGGTCCTCCCAGAATAAGCCAACTTCTGTCAGCCCCATGGTGTCTATTGGAGGGATTGTGGGGGCTGCCTCTTCATCCAGCACTGTTTCCCTGTGTGGGCCAGGCTATATCATATCACACACCTACTATCCACCATTACGGTAATTGCGTGTCCACCCACGTGTATGTTCATCATAGGTCATGGGTGCCCCCTCCCAGGACACATGTCTGAAGTTGCAATCCATTTGTTCTGGTTCAGAGTCAGTGGGTTCCACTTTTGGCATTCTATGGGGTGTGTCATGTCCCGGGTGCCAACCTGTACTTTTTCAAGCACTTCCACATAGCATGACTGGACAACCCACAACGGGTACACTTATCTGCATGCGGTATCACCCTGTACTTATTGTCCTTAAACTCCTTTGAGCAAAGGGTGCAGGAGTTTGTGGCTCTAATCTTGCCCCACATTCCCTGGGTGTTTCCTCATCTGCCTTTGTGAAAGTATCAGCTAAGTTAATTGCCTTGTCCAGGGTACCTGATTGGTGTTGCTTTACCCATTTTGGGGTCAGTTCCTCGAGGTCCTAGATGAACTGTTTCAGTACCACTGTGTCGAACATCTGGAGGGATGGTGTTTCTTCAGGCTTCAGCCATTTTGTGGATCTGTCTCTAAGCGTTTGAGCCAGGATCCAGGATTTTTTCTTTCCCTTATTCTTTTTCACCCAGAACTGTAGCCCCCCTATTCAGGGGAAGCCTACAGGCAGTATAATATGACTTCCCCAGTCCATGACAGGGCCTGGTACACAGCTTGAGCACACCCAGTCAGCAAGGGTCCTAGGTGTATTGTCCATCTGCTGACATCCCACACTGCTGCAGAAGTGGTGAGCTCAAAAGATTCAGGATAAGCCTTAGGGTCATCTTCCTTCATCATGTTTGTCATTCGAGGTTCCCCATGACCCTGAGGGCTCATGACCTGAATTTTGGCTAGCCTTTTTGACAAGTCTTGCTGGTGTGAAAATGTGTCTCTCTATCACTCGTCCAAGCTTAGAACAACTCCTATAACAGCTGTAATATCATTTCCTGCAGTTGTGGCCTAGGGGCCATATGCTCAGCTGTACCAGTGGATGAACCTTCCACAACTTGATGTAACCAGAAAATGGGAGGTGGTACCTGTTCAGAGAGAGTGAACTGAGACTAGAGCAGATCATGATGTCTACGGGTCTTCTCCCTACACCCCCCCCTTTAAACTCAGATGTTCCTGGTGGTGCGTGATGCAGACGCTTGGCTATGTTGGACATCAAGCCTCATTGTCTAGGCAGTAGGATCTATGAAGACAGGAAACTGTGCTCCCCAGGGCCAGTGCCTCTGGGCTGAGCCCCTTGTCTCAGATTCTGGAATCAGTGGTGCTTTGTCCACATAATTGCAAATTGATTGGACCCAAATAAACTAATATAACTTAAGTCATTGTGTGTGCCTGCTTCAGGCCTTTCCTTGGCCCAGCAGGGTGTCCTGGGGCCAGCAATGTGCCTTTCCTTAGGCAGTCTGATCCCTTCAGGGCTTTCCCTTTATGTGGGCTCTGTCTGATCAGTCTGGTATATCTTGAGCTAGACCCTTTGGGTAGTGTGGGGCTGGAGGCACCACAAACCCCAGTGTAGCCCCTAAAGGTACCTGACCTCCTTTTATATTGCAGTGGTAAGGCTTCTGTCCAGAGAGCTGGCAAAGTCCCAGTCCTTGGCTCCTGGTCTTTGGCTTCTGGGGAGGAACACTGTGTGCTGCACTGCCTGAACTTGTATTCCTCCTATCCTGGGGTCAGCACGGCCTTACACAGTCTAGACCCCTGTTTGCCCTAACTTGCTCTGTGGCCAGTGACAGGTGCCAAGAGCCTCAGAGGTACTCATTAATCCTGGCACCTGCTGCTTTCAGGCCCAAGGTGGTGCTTCCTGCGCCAACTGTCTGTCCTCTTGTCAGGCTACAGCTAGTGCCCCCATGGGGCTGGTGTTCTGACCCCCACCCTGTTCTGGGATTAGAGCCTGGGGGGTGTCTTTGGCACGCTGGCAGCACAGTGGAATCTGCCGTAGACATACAGGCTTGCTGCTTTGTCATGAGTCCAGCTGGAGACCTGCTGCTTGCGAAGCGTGCTGGCAGCTGTTGCCCCTGTAAGTACAGGGCTTGGCCTGGCCCCTACTACACTATCCCTTTTGAAGTGGGAGCTATAATTGTGACACTAGATTTGACAGTACTCTGGATCTCATTTCTGATTTGCTGTCCCCTTTCACAACTTACCAGATGGGAGAGGCAATTGGAAAACTCCATAATGGTGCTTTGGCACCATTTGCTTTGCTTGTTGTGCTGTCCCCCCATAAAGGGGACAGCACAACAAGGCTAAACTACTCCTTTATCAGTTAAGCAGCAGTCTGCTTGTAACTGTATATTGTCAGCATACTGAATGAACAAAAAAGCAGTGGAACCAGAAGGGGATTGCAAAAGACTGCCTGTGCTGGTCTAACAGGACAGTCCTAACATCATCACCTCCAACATAGTGTCCTTCTCTGACCTTTCAGACTGTGCTGACCCTCTACAAAAGACAGTAGTCTGGCAAGACAAATTGACTGTGTAAAACAGGCAACCACCATTTCTGATACTACCTACTCCCTCTGTCCCCACAGATTGTTTTGTCAATAAATAAATGTAGGAAATGGGTTTGGAAGTAGTGTTCATACTAACATCCATGCAAATAAAACTTCATTTGTCCAAAGCCAAGTACAGATATTCAAAAAGATTGAGGCAGAATCAATCTAAGTTACACAGTTTTCTGTAAGCATTGTAGTTTAGATATGGTGGGGACAGGACACACATTTGCCCTTTGGTGGGGGAACAAATAGTAAACTGGATCCCGCCATTGTTGAGCCAGTCTATGTGTACTGAAGTGCTGTTCTGTTAAGGGTATAGACCAGTTTCCGATCGCTCATACTAGTAAAAGTGTAATGTCTGTTCCTGACCCAATTGTCCACCAAAAGTGAATGCAAAAGGAATCTAAGTATAGCAAATCCAAATTCAACTGAATTCACTAAATTGCTCCAAATCATTTTGCTATTATTCAATCATCTTGAAATACCGAACTTTTTGCTAGGTTCTACTTTTTCCAAAGATGCTCAAGACATCCTTTTTCTCAATTAGCAAAACACTGACACTTTTTTTACAATGCAGATTTTTTTTTAATAATTCTACATGTTGCGTATTACCCTATTTTAAGGGTTTAATTAAAATTATCTTTATAAACCAGGGCACTTTCTAGGGAATTACCAGGTTTCTCAAAAATTATAACTCAAGTACATAGCATGTGATTTTTTTCCATTTTAATGTTAGGATCTGGCCCATTCTCAGGTATACCAAAGGAACCAAATACAAAAATCAGCTGAGAGCTGTTGATCAGAAGTCATCACTGATTCTGTTTAATAATCTTACTGTTGCCAGTGTGGCAAGACATTACTACTTGTGTCTTAAAATAATCAATGTTTAATGTGATACTGACCCTGTTGTGCGTTTGCATTTAGACATGAGAGGAAATAACATGTAAAATTTCTCCATAGACCCAGTAGTAAAAATGAATACGAATTGGCTGCACTGGTAATTTTATGCAATAAAGTTATTAAAGAAATGTCAATAAACCAAGAATAAGTGATGTGTAAAATAATTACCACTAAATAGAACATAATAAGTTACTTATTAAAATCTATAGATAGATTATATGACCCTATCAATACAGGGAATATGCATCACATGATTTAGCATATATCTTCTGATATGAGCACCCCATTGCACTCTGTCAGATTACTGGCTTCTACCATTAAATAAAATTCAGGTCTGATTTATTGTGTGGCCTTTTGACAGGAGCTAGAATCTGAAATGATCTAGGATTTGCTGGTGCTCAACACTGTTTTCATTACCCACTGATTTAATGAAAGTGTTACATTTAGTCAACCAAATTATATGTAGTTCTGTGAGATTCTCTCTCGCTCCCTGTAGTCATTGTTCCACTCATAATAAAATTATCTTATCAATTTGCCACAAGAGGAACACTGGAGTTCACTAAATTACAACCATGTGTGTTTGCGCTATAGACAAAGTGATACCAATTAAAAAAAATCCTAGATTCTATTTTTGAATTGTTCATGGAGAACAGTGAGATTGACTCACAGGGGAGGTCACTCCTGAATTCTAAGCATTGGAAATTTCATTTTCCTTAATTAGAAAAACAGCATCTATCTAGAAATAGAAAAGGAATAAAACAATGGGTACCGCACTAAATAATATGTCAAAATGACACCTGGCATCCCCTATGACTGATTAGTTTGAGAGATTTGCTATGTGAGGCGGAAGCACCATTTTGCTTCTTTTTTTTATCTGAAAGTGGTGTTTTTATACACAGACAGCAAAACACCGTAGTTCTGACAGCTGAAGCTAAGCCATCTCAGTGGTTTAGCAGCACTGCCACACAGAAAACCTGAATTTGGGAGTGGCCTCAGGGCACTCTCTTTATAAGCCTTTGATGCTCTGATGTGTCACAGAGGTGATATACTTTGACTCCAGGCAGCAGTGGTTACTGATGGCTTCTGACTCCATAAGCGCCTCCTGATGGCTGAATGATGAAGCAGAATTCAAGTGGGCCTTATGGGAGGCTGCTAGTCCATCTCCTGGCTAGGGAACAAGTAGAGACGATGGCTGTTTCATGTACCGCATGCTGAGTAATAATATGAAAGGACTCCATGCTCCTAAAAATTCAACTGGTGCTCTATTAAAAGAACTATTTACTGAGTTGCTGCAGCTGCAGCTAGGATTCTGTCAGTGTGCGCAGGCAGACTTCCTGGTGCCTCAGATTCTTCTCCTTTGCAAACCAAGGTCCTCCCCTAATGTTCCAAGCAAGTTTTAACATGTGTCCTTTTAACAATTATTTTTGTTGTGATTTGTGTATCAGCATTTGCTAAGTTACTGGGGTCAGAGGTTACCAGTGGATAGTTCACCTTAGGAACATAGCCTTTATCATTATCCCATTGTGTCTTGTTCGGCAATATAGTCCTTTACCTGTGCTGATCCTTGAACCAGCCTCATACTTCTTGCTTGTAGTGTTCCTCTTGGTGAACTTGTTTCTACTCTGCTGCTGTCTTCATTCTGTTATCTGGTGTCCTGTTAGTTTCCTCTGTTGATCTAACAGAGACCAAACTACTCTGGAGTCTTCTGTGACAGGTTAGCTGGTGGCTGAAGCTCTTTAAGTTCCCCTTGTCCTGGCTCTTGTCATGTCAAACTTGGTCATGTCAAACTATTGTCTGCTGCTACTTTTGAAGGTGACTTGGCCAGTTTCCATATGTTCAGTGAGACCCCTTTTGCAACCTTGCTAGTTGTTTCTTCCATAGCTCTACCAGAACTCGTGGGATTCTGCATTTGGGTAGTCTCACAGTCTGCACATAGAATCATATAATCATAGAAATCAGAGTTGGAAGGGACATCAGGATGTCATCTAGTCCAAATCCCTGCTTTCCTTTTCAGACTTTGAACCACATCACCTCTGAATGCCCTCTCCATGCATTTAATGGAATTCTGTTAGATTTCCATAATACAACACCTGAGACAATCAACTGGCTGAAAAATTTGGACATGAAATTGTGAATGTTTTTCCTTGTTTTTTGATCATTGTATCATCATATGCTTTAAAAAAATCCCTGTTCAAAGCAGGACCATGCCTCCCCAGCTATATCATCCCAGACAAGGCTTTGTCAAGCCAAGTCTTAAAAACCTCCAAGGATGGAGATTCCACAACCCCTCTTCAACCTGTAACCTGTTCCCATACTTTACTACCCTCCTTGTGAGAAAGTTTCCCCTAATATCTAACCTAAATTTCCCTTCTGGCAACTTGAGACCATTGTTCATTGTTGTGTCATCTGCCACCATTGGGAACAGTCTAGCTCCATCCTCTTTTGAACGCCCCTTCAGGTAGTTGAAAGTTGCTATTAAATCCCCTTTCTGTCTGCTCTTCTTCAGATTAAATATGCCCAGTTCCCTCATAAACCATGTCCCCCAGCCCCCTAACCATTTTTGTTCCCCTCTGCTGGACTCTTCCCAATTTGTCCACATCCCTTCTGCAGTGGAGGTGAGGAGAGTAAAGTTGGACACAGTACTCCAGGTCTGGCCTCACCACTGCCGAATAGAGAGGAATAATCACTTCCCTCAACCTCCTGGCAACCCTGTTACCAAGACAGCCCAATATGCCATTAGCTTTCTTTGCCAAAAGGACACACTCTTGGCTCATATGCAGCTTATTATCCACTGTAACCCCCAGGTCCTTTTCCATAAATCTGCTCCTCAGCCAGTAGGTCACCAGATACATTGGTATCTATTTCTGATTTTATCTTGCCACTGTACATGTCTTTTACATACATCTTCATATTCAGTTAGAATATTAGGTGGGGCCCAGGATTCTTCTTGCTCTTCTTTCATGTTAGGAGTATCCTGGTTGTACCATGATCCACTCAGAGGCTTGCACAGCTCTGCTGTCCAGCAGGGGATGGTATGCCCGCATGCCAATCACTGTCAACTCCAAGTAGTATGAGACAAGTAATTTCTCTGGGTTCATAGGTCTACCATTGACAACCTACATTCTCTCACTGGTTTTATTGTACATCTCCAGCATTTGGTTTCATTTCTTTAGTTTAATATTCCTGCTTGTCTGTGTTCCTGGGATAACATTGCTGCTGTCTGCACAGTCCAGTTGGAACTGGATTAGTCATTGACCTCATAACACAATTGCAAATATTGAAGTTGAATGGTTGTCTGTCTTTGAAAGTGCATGTATATTGGCAGTACTTGGATCTGCTAAAATCACATGACCACTTCCTGTCATATATCTGTGTCCTTAATAACTACATGTATAGCTGCTTTTTTCCCCCTAGGATTGCTGAAGTGTTTGGGTGAGCGGGGAATTCAGTTTCCCACTCACTTTGGATCATTACCCATACACTGTGCATCTTTCGAGCTGCATGTCCTTTTGCTTTCCACAGGACATACAGTGGACCATGATTCCTACATTTATAGTCATTCAGTTTCTGTCCTGTTTCCTGGACTCCTTTTGTTTGCATTGTGTACCTTCTCTGCATGAGAGGCTTTCATTGTTTGATCCTTTCTTTGGAGAGTTCAGTTGCCTTTGCTATTACAAGGTTGGGTTTTTTTCTCGAGTTGGATCTACTTCTCTCAGTTCTCTGTTTCTCTCAGGTTCTCTAAATAGAATCACGTGTCTTCCAAATGACTCTTTCTGTAGAGAATTTTTAATGTCTCCAGAGCCAAATCTGGATGCCAACGTTCTCAGCTCTGTAATGTAAGTATATAGTCCATCTTCTGCTGATTGGTTTTAGGTAAAAGAAAAACAGAATAAAACAAAAACAAATAAGAAAAAGTCTCTCTCTACAGTTCCATTTTGTCCAGGATCATTAGTCATTCCACTATTTGGGGAATTATTCCTGATGTGTCTCACTTCAGGTTCTTCCCTCCACCCTTCCCCTGCCACCCCATGCTCTACACCACTCTTTCCCTCCTCTATTTTCCATTGTGTAGAGATTTGGTTCTTCTTTCCGTGTTCATTTTTTTGATACTTCAATACTCCAGTAGCTTGAGGTCTCTGTACATCCAATTTGTTCTATTTCTTGGTGCTACTCTGCTTGTTAATCATACTCTTTTTCTTGCTGTCACCATGTCTCGTGTACCAGGTGCTATATAATAATGGGAAAGGACCCTGCATTTGTAAAGCTGACTGACTCTTTAGTAAGCGAACTATTTACAAAGATGCTGCAACTACATCCCAGTCAAGTACACACAGACTGACTTCCTAGTATCACATCCTAACTCTTCTCCCTTTCAGTCTGTAACATTCACTCCAAGTTCCATGCTATTTCCAGTGCCTGGCTGCTAAAAGAGAATGGGGCAGTTTAGAGGAGGGAGAAGGGAAACAGTGACCTTAGAATAATGATAAACACAGGAACTCGTGTATTTAAAGCACTTTAAATCTCTAAGCGAACTTCCAGTGCCTCTGTCATCCAGTTAGATAAAAAAAATCCCAGTAAAACTCTCCTTTTCAGAACAACATGTGAAATTCTGATCCACTGAAGACAGTGAAAGTTTAAAGGATCAAAATAATCAGAATCAGAGAATTCCCACTCCCAATTAATGAATTTATCTATGGACCTTGACTATCTACCCCATTTGTAATACTCAAGACCATTGAACAAGTAGAGCAGTCAATAGGCCACATCTTATATCAGAGAACACTAGCACACTGATGCCTCTAAGATAAAGTCAACCTCTTCTATTTTGTCAGCCTCTCTTTTTTGTGGTGTTTTGCCAACAGATTATACAACAAGCAGTCTTTAAGTATGCCTTATGAAGGGAATGTGATGGAAAACAAGTTTTATATTTCTTTCTAGTCAGTGTTTCCAACTTGCTCCAGGAAAACAATATTAACTAAGTGTTGCAGTGTGAAAATTTTATAAAAGTATTACAAAAAATACCCCTTGAGTGAAAGTCTTAGACACTAAGAATTGGGTCATGGTTGCAATACTATATTCTTAGGGTTAAGATAACACTTTAGTTACGTTATACATTAGTATTTTACAATGTTTTGACAACTTGTGAGCGTACATTTTACTTTGGAACTTTTGGATTGGTTGCTTATTCCTCATCTCCCTTTCTGATGCAGCCTGTCCCCTCTCTGATGTACCATGCCACACACAGAGACTGACCGTACCACTTGTGACACATGTATTTCAGGTTGCTTCCCCCCCCCACACACACACACTTTAAAGAGCGACACCATAGTGATGTGAAATTGCATGGTCGTGGTTTGGCTTCAAATGAAAAACAGAGTGTAGTCCTTCGTAGTAGCTGGAAGGGGAGTCAGTTTTAGCTGAGTGGATATCAGATTGGAAATCAGGAGTTCAGGGATCTGCTTCTGGCCTTTTCTTTGACCTGTGTGGTCACCTTGGGTAAGTCACTTCAGTCTTTATGTCACATTTATAAAATAGTAAAATACTGACCTAATTCTAAAGCACTTTGAAAGTAGTACAGATGAAATGTGGTAAGATGCTATAGAAATTTTAGCTATAACTGTAGATTATTTATATATCCTAAAGAGAAGAGACACTAAAAAAAATCTGGACAGGTGGGTACTTTATGCATTGTCTTACAAGGCTCAACTATAACTCTTAGGAAAATGGAGATACAAAGCATGCTTAATAAGTGGCCCTAGTTCCTTTGGTTCCAGAAGGCTCAGGTTCAGCTTATTACTACAATGGATTATGCACTAATATCGATAGTATCTTATTTGATGCTTGCTTACTTAGACACCTTTCTATACTCTCCATGTTAGAGTTTATCATTTTTATTTATTCTTGCCAGAATTTTCTTATTTATTTTTCTTATAGCTGTGATTGAAATCACAACCATTTTAGGCAGCCTTTATTGAGGTGGCCAATAACACTTAGTAATTATTAACTCTTGGGCAGAAAATGTCATGCTTATTTTCTTCCTGGGAGTGAATGCTTGGAAGGTTTAACTTTGAAAATTTGAATCCAGTTTTGCTCAGCACTTCAAGAAAAAGCAGATGTTGTTTTGTATTAGAAAGCATATACAAACCCAAAGTACATTGGTTATCCCATCTTCATCTTTTGATTCTTTGCCTTTGGCAAATAAAATACATTAAAAAATAAGAAATAACATCAGTTCCCTAGGTGATATCAGAGCTCAACTCCCCTCAAATAGTCAGTAGGGCTCAGGCCAAGAAGTCCCTTAGGCCCAGATCCTCTCAGATGTATGTTGGTGTAGAACTCCCATTGAAATCAAATACCTTTAATGCCTTTTGAGGGGACATGCCTTTGAAACCCTTGAAAACTTTACTTGTGCATGAAGTTGGCAGCAGACCTAACTAATGTTTTTAGATATATACATTACAAATTCATCTCTAAGTACAAAGTGCTGCATCTAGGGAGAAGGAATCACCAACGCACCTATAGGCTAGGGGATGACTTTCTCAGCAGCACAGTGGCAGAAAGGGATCTCAGAGTCATAGTTGACGCCAAGATGAATATGAGTCATCAGTTTGACGGAGTAATAAATAAAGCTAACTGCACTTTATTGTGCATTGCTAGGTGCATCACAGACAGGTCCAGGGAGGTGATACTTCTCCTCTATGTGGCATTGGTCAGACCACGGCTGGAGTACTGCATCCAGTTCTGGGTGCCACAATTCAAGAGGGATGCGGATAAGCTTGAGAGTTTCCAGAGGAGGGCCACTTGTATGGTTAGGAGCCTGCAGGTAAGGCCCTACAAGGAGAAACTGAGGGACCTGGATCTCTTCAGCCTCCGCAAGAGAAGGCTGAGAAGAGATCTTGTGGCTGTTTACAAATTCATTCGCCGGGGGGGACATGCACCCCTTGGAAAAACCAGGAACAATGGCCATAAACTGACAGAGAGCAGATTTATGTTGGACATCAGGAAGAACTTCTTTATGGTAAGGGTTGCCAGAATCTAGAATGGGCTTCCAAGGGAGGTGGTGCTCTCCCCTACCTTGGGGGTCTTTCAGAGGAGACTGGGCAAGCACCTGGCTGGGGTCATCTGACCCCAGCACTCTTTCCTGCCCAGGGCAGAGGGTTGGACTCAATGTTCTATTGAGGTTCCTTCCAACTCTAATAACTATGAAAATATGAAACCAGCATACTGGGTTTAACTGGAGAAGATCCTATTAGCATCAGTCAGTGACTGGCCAGGTAGAAAGGGCAGAAGACAGATGGCTGACATCTTAAGGGTCACTGGAGGGGGGTGGAAGTCAAAAGGTCTCATTGCTCCCTTTAACTTTGTTGAGAGCAGGAATGAGCCCAAGTTAATTTATTTGATTACTAGAATATCAGAGTGGGGAAAATGTTCAGTGTTTTTTCCAATGTCTTAAGTCTCCATCCATGTAAAGGAAATTCTTCCTTTCTAAATAAGTATACTTAACACCTCATCTTCTTCTAAGTCCTCCTTAAAACCAGCCAGTGTGCACTGTGCTGCTCACAAATCACTCCCACTTAGCATTAGCTAGGCAAGTGACATGTGCCTTTCCATTAAACTACTTCTTGTTTAGTCTTCCCAAACCATTCCCACTCCTTTTGTATCTCATCTACTTGTAGAGTTGATGTAGAGCTCTTTGAGGTTGCGGCTGCTTCGCTACAATTTGTCTGTACAGTCCCCAGAGTATTTATATCATGGTAGCTCTAGGTACTACCATAATTAAAAAAAAAGACTTTGTTTGACTGATACTATCCACAGGCCTATATTATGATACAATGAAGGGCTTTTTAATATTTCATATATAGTAGGAAGTTAAGTTTTCCATGGGAATCTGAATTTTCTGACTTTTATCAATTCCTTCTAACCTTGCTGCCACATTAATAGGGAACTTATTTCTCTGCAAGCATCAATTCCTTAAGGGAAAAAGATAAACAAACCCATAGTTCTTATATTTAATAACACCCAACCTGTATATTTAGATGTTTTTAGTAATCACCATAGATTTGAGTGCTTTTTAAATACAGTGATGATCACTATCCTCTACTTGGATCATAGCTCTTGGGAGCCAGGCCTTGTGGGGCCTTAAAAAAACCCAGGAGCACAATGAAGGCAATAATTATAACAGGAGTAAATCTAATAGGGAGCAGAGGTTTAGTATTCTGTGTCTGAATCCTATTACTAAAAAGTCAAGTCTGAGATGGAAGGAGTAGGAATATTTCCACTATGTAGCCCAAAACTAGGTTTAATCTAGGTTTAAACTAGGTTAATACATCAGTGAATATAATTCTGTGAGACCATTTCAGGGGGAATGGTTATTTCACTTTTAATATGAACATATATAAACATTTAAAAGGTAATAACCAACAGCATAACATTACAAATGGACTTAGTAGGTTCTGAACTTGCCAAATACACTCTGCAGATTTTTTTCCTCTCCTTTTCCTTAGCTGTTAGGTAAATTTCACTGTTTGGTAGTATCTCACAGGAGACAAAACTCAAGGAGGAGCTGAGAAAGCATGAGGTACAAACCTCCCAATACCAATACAGTGTGTTTGTTGAAGAAAACTGGGCTGCAAGCTTAAAGGCAAGCTACTGATTGAGGTCTGTCTTAAGTGCCTGCAAGTCCAAAAATCAGGGATCGGAAAGCAAGTTCCAAAGGCAAGTGTACACTGAAATGAGAGGCTGCTGATGAATTACTTTGTGCATAATTACACCATAATCTTGAGATTTTTGTGCATTTGTCTTCACAATACTTATAATATACTCCTCCTTACCTCTTCAAACATTAGAGCTTTGTGTGTTAGGATGGCTTCTAAGGAGATACATTACTCATTTTTTAGACTAATATAGTAAAAAGGGGGAAAAAACCCACTGCTGTTCAATATGTTTAAATCTAAGTCATTCTTATAATTATTGCAGTCTGTATTTTCTTCCAGGCTGAAGGCAGACAAAAAAATTCAAAATATAAAAAATTGAAAAGTGTTAATATAGAGTAAAATGTACTTACTTGTTGCATTCCTGTAGCAGTAATAGGTATGTTGCTAAGATTAAGAAAAAAACATTAGCTTGGGAGAGTGAATGCATTACTGTCAGATGCAGTCACTAATAGTTGATCAATCCTGAATAAAGGAAATTAGCATTACTGATGTTCTGCAAGGATTTGGGCAAATGTGACTGAGTGGATATCTAGAGATTAAGCCTGTGTACAGACATTTGGGGTGGTTAGGGGGAGGTCAGATTGTATCAAAAATAGCCACAGAATCTAAGGTAAGTCAGGATGCGAGGGCGCTATCAGAGGAGGGTTGAGGGGACTGGGGAGGAAATCAGGCTCCAAGGGAGAATCTGGGGTGTCCATGGGGAGATTGGGGGGAGGCGGGGTCTGCAGGGGGGTTAGGAAGGACTGGGCAAGCAGGCGGAGTCCTTGAAGGGATAGAGGGATCAGAAGGGCAGGCAGGGTCTGCAGGGGGATTGCTGGGATCCAGGAGGGTTTAGCAGGACCAGCAGAGCTCACAGGCTCTGTGGGGGAACTTGGAGAGATGAAATGCTCTCTCCCCCACCCACTAGGACATGGGGCTATTTTTAGTCCCCTGACCTCCCCACCCCCAGACAAACAACCCCCTCCAGGTGAACCTACCCTCCATTCCTCCAGTCTCTCTCCACACCCCGACTTACTTTCTCAGCTTCCAGTATTGGTGAACACTGCTAAAACCAGCACTGAGAGCGGTTTGCAGGATGGTGAGTTCAGTGGGCTGGGGTAGGGAACCTGGCTTGTCGGGGGGAGGGGGTACTAAAAGTAGTCTGATGCTAGGGAGTGGGTAGGAAAAGCACAGCCCCAGGGCTGGGGCTAGCGGCTTGGCTTTCCCAGCCCTAGGACTGCTGGGAACTGTATAGAAGTACAGTTAACTCGTTCTCACCAAACCCAACCTAAATTAGGCTACTTTTCATAGATCCAGTCAGTCATTTTTAGATCAATCTAACCTTCCTGAACTTCTGTTCACTTTGCACATAGTCCACTTAACTAGTGGAAGGTACACACCTGAGCAAACTAAGTTGGATTGGGTGGCCATTTTTAACATGATCTAACCTCCCCCCTAACCTTCCTGAATGTCTATATGCAGCTTAAGTGGTTTGTTTTGATTTTTTTTCATTTTGGTGTTGTTTCTTATGTGGTAAGCTCTTAGGGACAGCCACTGAGTTCACTGTATTTGAACAGCACCCATCCCACTTTAAGAGTTAAGCCAATAATAAATAAAATATTAAGATTACAGGAAGTGTTGCTTTTACTGAGAAATGGCAAAAGAAAAGTTGTTTAAGTTTTATAGCAGCTCTATATGGTTAGCGGTATTAATCTGGTTTTACAAATATGTAAGTTGAGGCACATCAAAAATTCAAGCCCTAATTGACCAAGATACTTAATTATGTGTCTAAGTTAAAGCACATAAGTTTTCTGTTTATTTGTTCATAGTCAAAGGCAAGGTAGACTTAATAACCAAGTAGACTTAATAACCAAGCAAATACATCCAGGTTCTCAGTTTCAGATCACCAGGTCATAGTCCTGAGGGAAGTATAAGTGGAAATATTTGCTTCCAACTTAATTCGGGCATGTATAGGCCAGTGCGCACTAGTGAAACTCTTAATGCAAAGAATGGGGAAAATATATGACCTATAGGATTCCAAATCCCATTTTTGTCCAATAATAATTATGAATTAATAAATATTACTTAATATCTATCTAGTACTTTACAAGCATTAGCTAATTAAGCTAATTTACCTAAGGTCAGTTCTTTATACTCTCACAATACTCAAGATCTTTTTGATCTTACACCCATGAGTGTAAAAACAGTATATCAATAACATTAGTTTTAGTTTAACATTATTTGGCAATTTTGATCATTAGGGATGGATTTAATCAAATATCTTCTGTGTCCCATTTTTCTATTTTATCTTTCATTCTGCACTTACTATCTTTATCTTTATTAATAGCTACTGCTCACTGGCCTTAATGAATTTCACCATTCAACAGAAACTTTTCTTTCCAGAGATTTATGCTAATTAGTACCTTGTTTGTAGCTTCACTGTGATTTATGAGCTACTCTGAGCCATGCATAACAAAATATCAGACTATCTCCATATCTGTCTATTAATTTGTTTATCTTTCTATCTGTCTACCTATCTGCTGAAATTTAAAACAGTGCAATAACTTTGAGAACAGTGACACTAATGCAGCATTAGATTAAAAGAATGTTACTTTATACAGGCGTAAATGTAATTTAGAGGCACTTAGAGGAAGCTATATACTTAATATGATTCTTGGCCAGCGAAGACAGGTTGATCCCACTCATTTTGGGATTGCTAATTTGCAGTTAATTAGGAAGATTGATTCTGTTCTGTGATGCATAGGCCCAACCCCAAAAGCATTTTTCTGGTTTCCGTGGCACCGTGCTAGTTATCATTGTCACAATGCAAGTATAACTGAATGGCACAGATCTTCATAAAAAAGTAATACTTTGGGGTTTGAGAAAGTAAATCTATTAACTGTTAAAAAACACTACTCTGGCTTACCTTGTAAACTTAAATACTAGTGTCATTTGCATTTAAAACAAATTTCCAATTATGTTCCACTGAGGGAGTTTATTGCAATTAGCAAGTAAAACTGGAGAGCTGATTGAATCTTCAAACTCTCAGCTGAAAATAATATAATTTAAGAGTTGTTATATATAAAATAATTATTGACATTCTGTTCAAAGGAACTTGCATCCCTGAATAAGAGCAGTAGAACATGCATGCCTAAAGACGTCCTTTTTTACAAGTTCATACATATATTCATACAAGTTCATATATATATTTTCAGTGTGTTTTCTCTATTCATTGGAGGTTAGATTGTAATTTAGGGCAGGGATAGGCAACATGCAGCCTGTTGGTTAGATCTGGCCCATGGAACTGGAGGCCCAGATCTGGCCCTCACCTGGCTCAGCAGCAACAGACTGCTCTGGATCTGGGCAGCTTGAAGCCGTGTCCACACCACTGCCACTTCTACTCACCCCTAGCTGCAACAGTGGACAGCTTTCAGTTGCCTGAGCCCAACACAGCTCCCACTAGCTGGAAGCTGCACCCACTCCACAGTCAGGGAGCAGGGGCTGAAGAGAAGCAGTGGCAGTACAGGGACAGCTCCCAATTGCCTGTCTCCATTACAGGCTCAGGCAAAGCCCCACACTGCTGACCTGCTGCCAAAGCCACCTGGCCCACATAGAACCAGAACAGAGTTGTATTGGCTTGTGGCTTGTAAAGGTTGCTGGTGCCTGACCTATGGGCATGTCAAGCCCAGGAACACTGCTGAAAAGCATGTGCCTGTAAGCACAACAGAGATAAAGAGCCTGAGACTGGTCTGCTACCACTTTAAAGTGGGCACAATGCCTCATTTCTGGGAACTGGCATGCCCAAAGCAAGTAGGCAAGGCACGTTTCTTATTAGCACCTTCAAGCTTGGCAAGTGCTGCTGAGAAAATTCTTCAGACTACAGGTCCACATGATGAGGAATTGGTAGGGTAGGATAGACACCTTTCCTTAGCCTCTTGATCCAAACTGGCATAGGAATGCAAGGGAGAATTGTACCGTTAGAGAAGCATCGCTTAGGGTAGAAATAGATGTCGCCAAATGAAGCCGAGCAGTTGTGCCAGGCTATGTTGCAGCAAAGCTGATTTGTTTCAGTGGACAAAATAAACATCACTCGTTGTCCCACTAGTTGGCCCTGCAGATCAATGGGCAACTTGTTCTCCCAGGGCTTGAGAAGCCCAGTCCTGGACACCCAGGGCATTCTTATGCAGGATCAGGCCCTTCCAGCATGGAAAGTGCTTGCCCAGATTTCCCCACTTACCAAGAAACACCCCCGGGGTCTCTGGGGCACATCTTAGTAAGCAAGGAAAGCCAAGCAGGTACTCCTGGGGCTTGAGGGGCCAAATTCTGTGCAAGGATATGTAGGGTGCACAGTATCAGGGTCCTCAAGCCTCTGGAGGACCTGCCAAGGGCAGCCTGAGAGAGTGGGCAGCTCCCAGCTGCCTGGACTCTTGCACCATAAAGTGTTTCAAATAAATTGAATATTTTAGGTGTGATTATCACTCAGTTTAGGTTTAATTATCTTTCCCTAAAAATTGAGTTACCTTCACCAAACAGTTCAAGAATCACAAACCCAGTCTTACCATGACTCTGTTACTCTGTGTATGCATATTCCCTTTCTCTATGTTAAAGCTGGCTGCAGTTGCTTTAAGGGATTGAAAATGAACCCAAAGATGTTCCTGGATAAGGGCTCTCCTAGTCACTCACCTATCCCTCTGTCTGTGCCTAGTTTTCGCTGCCATGCCAACATCAGTGAAGGCGAATGGAACAGATGCCTCTTCACCATCTCCTCATCATTGGAATTTAGCTTTTGTATTGGAGTGCATCATTTAACACTTTTTTATGGACAGTATTGGTCATATGGTGCAATGTAGCCACATTACACCAAAAGACTTGGCCTACAGTGGTTTTCCAACACCCCACACATTTGAATAATACAACAACAAGTTACGGCCATACCACTCTGCCTCAAACCAGGCAAATTTTAAAGCAAGCTGGTAGAAAATCCTTGATACCTGTTGGAGGTGGGCTGAATCAGTCAGGGAAAGAATGGATATGCAGGATTTCAGGGGAGGTTTCAGAGGCTATTTGTTATCTGTCTCCAAATAGAAAGAAATGAGAAGGGAAATCTGTAAGATGATCCTCAGTCCAAAAAATCCAAAATGTCAGTGTCATCCATTTTCTTATTTCTAGATACTTGACCACGTATCTGTTTCCTTTGAGATTTCTTGAAGCTGCAATTAAGTAAATAAATAAAAATACCAAAGTATACACCAGGTACAAGAACGCAGGATAGGAGGAATGCATTCTGTATACACCTTTCTATCATATTTTCATCAGCTCCTGTAATATACACATGTGGTTAATGTCAGTACTAGTTATTCTGGCCCACACAGATCAGGATCAAAGCTAACAAATTCCCAGGTCATTTGAATTTTTCTGCTAGTCTTTCATGGCTTTCTTGTGTGTTTGTAATTATATCAGTTGCATCTTTAAAAGCTATTTATCTGCTTCTTCATAGGGACCAAAGTTTTCTTACAAATCATGTATGTAGTTTCTAGGGGGAGTCACACACAGGCTTCCTAGAGCACAGAATTTGAAGCTAAATTTGATAAACACAAATTTAGTAATCAGGAGTTATTCAAGGACAATTAAGAAGTACAAGTGTATTTTTCAGACTTTGAAAAAAAGTATCAATTTAAAAGGTATTAAAAATGACATAGTACTACTAGACTATCCTAGCACATATAAGGAAGGACAGTTGCATGTTTTTATACAATTTATATCCTCTATTTATATAGTAGATCAGCATCAATCTGCCTAGCAGAAAAAATTCTACTAAAGTTTAATGAACCTTGTATTCTTAATTCTATTTGTTTATTGTAAGTGGTCTCCTGGTTAGAAAACCAAGGGCCACATCCACCAAGGCATCTGCATGCCTATGTCCCATTGAGGTCAGTGGGCAAGATCCTGAGCCCCATTCCACCACTCAACCAATGCAAAGGGAGTAGAAATGGACAATTATCAAATGGCAAAGAATGGTCTAGAGAGCAGCCTCCCTCCAGATTACCCTAAACTCTGATGAGGCCAATGTAAGAACACTTAACATAGAATTACAATAAGCTTCTTGATGGCCATGTCAGCTGATAGAAGCTGGAGAGGCTGGACATAGGTCTGGGCAAGTACACATGATATTTAGATAAGCCACACAAAATTTTAGTTTTTTATCTGAATCTTTGATGTACTCACTTCCCATTCCTTTCTGTGTGTTAACTTCCCCTCCACCTTCATAAACCACATGCCCATTATCAGTTTTTCTCAGGTCAGGTACAGATATTACACTTTTATTAGTATAAGTGATCAAAAAACAGTCTATACCCCTAACAAAACAGAAATTCAGAACACAAAATTGGTCTATACCTGTAACCGAACAGAATTTTGGTGCACACAGACTGGTTTAAAAATGGCAAAACCCAGTCCAAGATTTTCCCCCCAGCCCCAACCAGAGGGAGAATGTAGGTTCTGTTCACTACAGATCTCAACTACGCCACTTACAGAAAACCGCGTAACTTAGATCAATTCCACTTTGGACTTTTTGAATGTCTGTATCTAACCTCAGTCTTTCCCTTCTCAAACTTCTCTATGTCCAATCCACCTCCAGTCAGCCAAGTTATTTAAACTTCATACTTCACCTTCCCTGTGACTCATTATTTCCCTTTCATTCAATATTTCTTTCTTTTTCCTCAGTTCCACCAAGGTTATCCATGATCTTCCTTTATCCCTCTAAGTAGGGTCAACAGACAAAAGCCAGCCTGGACCTGGAATCTCTAATCACCCTTCACTTCCCTATGCTTGATTTTTAAATTATCTTTTGACCTTCAGTAGGACTCCTTATATTTGACAATCACACTGTGGGGCCATAGTGAGCCTGGGAGTCTTTACAGGGCTTGCATCAGCTTGCTACATTCAAATCTCATGCTCTGAGGCTTCCCCAGGTCACACACACTTTGGAATGAATGTGACCTGGGGAAGCCCTGAAGCACAAGATATTTTAAAGAAGGATCAGTTTGAGGTTGGTAGGAGTGGAAGATTCATGTTCAGACCAGGCCTTATTGTTTCTGAACCAGTTTTTCCACCCCTAGTTAGCCATCAAGTACTCAAACCAGACTTTCTAAGGTATTCAGCAGGTCAGATTACCTAGCTGTATGCCTGCAAATAGCTTTGAGGGATTGGAGTCTCACCATTGGCTCATCACTGGTTACTATTGTAGTTTGTGGAAAATAACAAAGATGTGTTTGTGTGTTGTGAAACATTTAAAGCAGAACTACCATTTTGCTTTTCCCAAATGGGGCAGAAGAAAAATATAGATTACTAGCACATAGGTTTAAAAATGCAAAAGTAAGAAACTAATATTGATTAGTGTTCTATATGTTTGTTTATACCACTTTGGTAGCGTTAAGCTGTCTGACTATAATTATCAGGACCTGTCCACCTGTCAAGGAGCAATTGGGTTATTTCACCATTGTCTGGTAGCTGTAAATCTCCAGGTCCATATGGGCCTCACACAAATGGAAAAAGGATACTTTCCCAAAACATGTAAATCATTATGAAAAACAGAAGCTTTTTATTGTTACTCTTGACGTATTTTATTATTAATATAATTTTAACATGAAAAGTCACCAGGTACAATATGATTGGTTTGATCTTAAAAAAGAAAATCTTCAGCTTTACAAATCACAGCAAAAACTAGTTGTATTGCACTAAACAATTCTTTAAAAAAGGAAACTCATTCTATAAATAGTTTTGTTAGCCAGCTATGCCTAAAATAGGGCTAACTCTATCCTGTCTCCCAATTACATAATATATTATATGAAAATAAGTCCACCTTAATGTTACATTGGTGAAGGTTTGGAATCCAGGAACAACCTTGCAATAGGGACAGAGTGACCTTTTAAAAAGAAAAATGAAATGAAATACACTTTCATTTTCCAGAAATATGCATGAAAGTAAAAATTTGACAGCATGGAAGAACATAAGCAAATATATCTTTTTATTTGAAGATAAAAAGAAGCAGGGGCTAGATAGGGAAAGGAAAAAACCTGTGAAAAAAACGGATGATGCAGTTTTTACGAATAAGCAGCTTAATGTATCTTGGCACCCACAGTAAGCCTTGTAGGAGCTCAAAGTGCCTCAGGCAATCTGTGAGCAGAATAGCAATTTTATTACTTTGTCATTAAACCAATTTCACAGCAGTATTGTTTGTTAATGAGCAGCGGCAAACGAGCGAAGATGTCACACACTGGAATAGCAGTGAGATTTGTGACCCAAGCTCAGAGCACTAAGATGGAAAGACCATGGCTATAAAAAAGGAAATACTTTGGGATGAAATGCAAAGTCTATACAGCAGAGCTTGTGTTTATGAGCTACCATTTTGCTAAGAGCTGTGAGAGAAATAAAGGTCTGGAAATATGCAGTTAAAACAGGGCCTATAAAATTAAAACCAAATTAAAGTATAGCAGAGGATTACTGCACAGGCTGTACTCTACAAAATATATTTTAAGTGATGAGGTGAAATCCAAATCAGTTTTGTTTGAATTTAGTTAGTATTTATAAAATTCAATAAAACAATGACAAATTCAAAAACAAAGCAGCTGCCTCATAGTCCTGTGGTCTCAGATCCATAAATGTGGATCACTTTGAGGAAATTCATTTTACCAATACTTAATTAGCAACTTGCCTTCTATCTATAGACACAAATTAAATACAGGTTTATACAGGCATACAAATACTGAACTCATATCAATACACACACACACAGATCTTATACTAAACAGTGAATCAGAATCACCTAGCAAAGATAGATTACATGAAGCTGAGCTGCATCATTTGATGGGACTTTTTTTTTTTTTTTTGAGCCAGAGCTGATCTTACAAAGAGATTGGGAGACAGCCTTGAGGGATACAAGAAACAGTGCCAAGCAGGCACATTACTGAATCCCTGCAAGGCATCCTGAGGTGAGTTTGCTGCCTGAGCTGTCTTTCCATGTTTATACACAGGGAAAACTAGTTCAAGCAATGCAATAAGTGGATCAGCATAACTGACTTAAAGAAGGGGGGAAAATTAGCCCACCATTTTGCTCCATTTGCACTAGAGATGTGGAAATAGTTTTGCTGTCAGGACTTGCTTCGGAGCCACCTCATTTCTTTCCTGTAATAAAGCCCCACCCCATTTGTTTCTATTATAATCACATTATTTAGCATAATTACCATCCTAAGAAATCTTGATCAGTCTAAATGCTTCCATTCTCTTAGCTGTTTGCTACCCAGCCCCCGAGTATCTCAGCACAATGACCTCAGTACATTTTTGGAACATGTGAAGGAATGAATTTAGCATGTTAGAGAGAGAGAGAGAGAGAGAGAGAGAGAGAGAGAGTGTGTGTGTCCCTCCCTTTCTCTCCCTCCCTCCCTCCCTCCCTCTCCCCCTGTGTGTGTGTAGTCAATTTGAACAATGTATTTCACTTCAGTTCACAAGCACACTGACCTCTCTCTCCAGTGATTAATATTGTTAGATGCCTGCTTTTATATCTTGATAACTTGTACATGTTTTCAGCTATTTAAACTAACTCAGCAAAGGGGACACTGCAGGAAATGCTCATTGTTGAGCAGTAGGCGGTGCTCACAGTTCTGGGAGCTCAGCTTAAGACTGTTTTCTGCCTGACAGGGCAAGACCCCTAGACAAATCACTGGCTGGGTCTATGGTTGTTGGCAGCCGTTCAAAGCTGGTTCTCTGCCAGCAGTATTACTAGATAGCCAGACAGATCAATTCACTTTTACATTCCCGCCATTATTTATAGCACACCGTATATCTGCTCTTGCTTATGAACTAATGATTAGCAAATACAGTACACATAAAACATAAGCATTTGTTCTGGGGAAAGCTTTCTGTTGCTGATATTGCAGATAGTTTTACAGGTCACAGAGCCTTAAAAAGGATTTAAAGGGCATGTCTTGTGTAACATTTGTTCCTTTGAAAATGATGCTCCCTTCCTATTTTTGTGTAACTGAAGAGGATAGGAAGGTTTTCTTGATGCTTATGTTTCAGTGAATTCCTGCATCCCCTCTTCTCCCACAGACTTCTAAGCAAAACATGTAGGAAGAGAGGCTTATGCAGTGTTATTTGCTATTTAAGAACTATAATTCTGCATATCATTTAGGCTTTTCTTGTAGAAAGGATTTGTCTTCATGGTAAGGAAAAAATCAGCCCTGCTTATATTTTAAAGGAAATCAGGGCAAGTCTATTTTCTATAAACCCCAGGGAAAGCCAAACAAATTGAAAGTTTATGTTAGGGAAAGAGGACCGTATTGTTATCAGACTCTAGTGACTGGTAAAACACGAGTTACAATATTAACCAGTTATCTCCCTTCCTGAGCATGAGACATGAGCCAAAACCAAAACCTAGATCCAAACAATCCTTAATTTAGGGGATGTTTAAAATTCAGACCTAAACAGAAAGCCTAGATTCAAAAATCTGTCCCATGACCACAGCTCTTTTAAGGTGTAGAAAAGGATGATAAAAACTTATTGGCCTAATTAATTGCTGGTGTAGACCCAGCAAAGTAATCAGGCCTATACTATTCACCCCATTTTTATCTAACAGATGCTTGTTGGCTTTGCTGAATGCAAAAGCTACTAGTATTATCACTGCAGTTGCTGTGAGAATGTACAGTAGGATTGCTTATGGGTGGCGTTAATTCTATTCACTATTATTGCTCTGGAAAGCACACAGCAGGGGGAATCACAGCAGCTTCACTTTCTCCATAGCATGAATTAATGTCCAGTGATCATAACAGGAGTGGTGCAAAATGTACGTGATAAACTTTTCGCCTGATCAGACAGGGTTTGCATTCAAGGTGTGCACTATGTTTTGTGAATCTGGGTAGAGGAACGTCACATAGCAAAGAAATCTGTAAACTTGTTTCCTAAGCTGGTTGAGTAGGGAGGTTGTGAGTATATTCTTGGACTGCTGTGCCTTATAGCAACAAGCCCTGAAAGCCCCCTGCCTTTTATCCCCCTGCTGCCAATGAAGTGGTCAAATAACTCCCCGAGATGTGCTGAATGTGCACAGTTGCAATAGCAACTTCCCAGTGGCATAGGGATTTACCAGCAGAATATGCACTCTAGGGCACCTCTAAGAAGCCCGTAAAGACATTGCATCAGATTCTCAGAGCATGGAAATCAGCACAGCTTCCATGACATTAACAGGGATGTGCTGATTACAGCAGCTGAGAATCTGGCCTTTGTAAGGGAGGTAAGGGTAGAAAATGGACATTTCTTTTACTAGCATCAGAAGGAAATAAAAGAGGAAAAGCAAAGCTTCTGAAGAAAAAGAGTTTCCCTAGCAAGGAAGTGCCCCAGTGAATTGTGTCTCTAGAACAAAAACAGGTGAGACTCTGGTTAAAAATAGATGTGGGATTTCTCCCAGGACAAAGCCTTTTAATCTGGGGTCCCACAGTAAAAACTGATGTTGTCAAATGAAGTAGAACAGCAGTGGTGAGATGTGTCCTACCACAGCTGATCCGCTTTATTGGGCAATGTTTTCTCCTTCCCTGGAGATGTCCGGCATCCCTTGGTGCAAAGCACCTTCTTGCCTGGGGAATCCCCAGCATCCTGTGCCCCCGTGCCCAGGACGTACGCTGACCTGTACCTCTGTGTGAAGCACAGGTCAACATAGAACCTGGCAAGGAGGCGTAGGGAGGCAAAGGTCA
This sequence comes from Alligator mississippiensis, assembly GCF_030867095.1. Taxonomy (NCBI): domain Eukaryota; kingdom Metazoa; phylum Chordata; order Crocodylia; family Alligatoridae; genus Alligator; species Alligator mississippiensis. Next base: position 246,219,867 of record NC_081825.1, read on the forward strand.
GTGTGGATCCCAGCATGGAGGTACAGTACAGGGAACCAGGAATTCTTTGGGTCCTGTGCTGCCCATGCCAGGACCTGCACTACCCCATGTCTCCTTGCCAGGACCTGCACCAACCTGTGCCTTTGTGTTAAACCCAAGTCAGCACAGGACCCGCTGCAGATCCCATTGTGGAGGTATGGGACAGTGTGGATGCTGGTGTGGAGACATGGAGTGCTGGGGATTCCTTATGTCCTCTGTCTCCCTGCCAGAATCTATACGGGCTTTCCCCACTTACAAAGACACACCTATGGAGATCCCAGGTTGGGCTCTGTAAGCAGAGGACCCCAACTTTCCCTACTTGCACAGAGATGCCCTGAAAGTCTGTATCCAGATCTCAGTCTGTTCAGCTTGACCCACACTTCTTTGTCAAAGTCACACACCCAATGGGGGACTCATTTAGTGTTGGTATGAAATGTTGTAGGACTAGATCTGACCTTCCCCAGCAGTTGTCCCACTTTGTTGCTGCCTATTGGTTCAGTTTCCCCAGTCTTTTCCAGGAGCTTGTGGGCTTCATGTATAAATGGTTTATTACTTCTAAGCTTTTTAAGCTTCCATCTATTCAAGTCTTCATTTAACAGCTGATGGAGCTGGTGATTTTCATCATATCTTGCCTCTATTGCCATTAACGATGTTAGGGTCTGTCTTATTATGTCACTTGGTCTAATGCCCTAGAGTACAGGGAGTACATCTGCATGTAAGTTGCGCAGCCTGTTATGGGTCTCCATACACTAAGTACAGTGTTGAGGTTTTTAGTGTGACAATTTCTGGACCAGGCAGGAGCACAGCATTATGCTGGGGCGTGTACCATTGCAGGTGTGGTGGTTCTGAGCACTTTGAAGTTGGCACCCCATGCTCAAGGGGAAGGATGTGGTTGCCTATTCTGATATGCAGCATGCTTTTGGCTCAACAGTTATCCACGTTATCCATGATGAAAGTGCATTGCTTGTGGTCAGGTATCATAGAGTGCAGTTTATATTTGAGGCCTTGGTGCCGTACAGTATCATGGGCAGGTATAAGTACCTATGAAGCACCAAGATAACCCTGCCCCGTACCCCACCCTGACAGTCGGGAGCTAATTCATGTTATTTAAACAAATGACTGTCCCATGTCTATTTAATGCAAGTCAAAGGCTGGAACAAAGGCCCAGGGTAAACCCAGCATCTATTTTTCGTCTCTGTGAGGGAGTCACTGGGCATGTCTATATGTGCAATTAATGTGACTGAATATACTCTGGCTCAATCTGAACCAGAGCAAACTAATCCCAACATCACTATCTATATATCTGCTTAAGCGCAATAATTTACTGCGCTGCCAGATACCACTTGTTTCTGACAGGACTATCCGGCAGCACAGTAAATTAGTTTACTGCACTCTAATTGCTGTGGACGTGTAGATGGTGATGCTTTGCTATGTAGTAAATGCCTGCTGAGCACTAAAGCATCTCATGTAAATGCACCTACCATTACTTTCATCTAGCATAGTCATCTATTCAGTAATTACACTTGGTGCTGAATACTGCCGCACTAGTTCAGTAGCATTTTGTACTAATGTGCATTTTTGTGCAAGGGGCAGTGAGGAATCATGACCCATGTATTTTTAACATTTTGCCCAAGTTCAAAGTTTCAAGGCAAAATCTATAGTCTGTGAAACAGCACAAATCAAATTGCAGGGTTTTGCTTTGTTAAACATCTTTCTTTGGGGGATGAAGAATTGATGGGATGTTGTCAGTTGGCTGTTGCTGTGATTCAGGAGTGGATTCCAAGTGGTGTGACTATCTGAACATCAGGAAGAAAGCAGAGGTTTGGACTGCACGTTTATATACATGAAATGCTTATGTACATCTTTAAAAGCTGACATAGGAAAAAAGGATGAGATTGTTTCATCTTTAGAACTGTAGACAGAGATAAGGGAGTGAGTGTTTGAAAATATCTGGGTACATCGTGGAATGGCATCCATCTAGAATCAGGGAAAATGTCAGTCTTGGGTGCAGTTAATGATATGTAAAACAAACAGAATGTCAGTGTTTTAAACAGATTGGGCTTGTGCTCCTCATGTTCTATTGGAATTTATCGTTTCTGACTGTATTTCCTGTTCTCTTTACTATAGTCCAGTGACTGATGTAATTCATAGGGCCTACGCAGAATTCTTTAAGTCAGACTTCCATATTTCATTTGTACTGTGGTACATCTCTTCTTGGCCATAGCTGTCACTGAGGCAAACACCTCATTAAGAATTCATCTTAGAGGTAAGGTGCCTTTTTTTCTGAAAGGCCGTGTTCTCAAGTTTTTTATGCACCGTTTTTGATTGGAGAATATAAAATGCACCAGATTTCAGCTGGGTTTTTTTCCAATAGAAATCAGTCTCAAGAAAAATTTAGTTAGCTCTTTACATTGTCACACCTGGCATAGGTGTCTGTTCATTTGTGAGGAGGCAGTCCAAAGAGAAGTTGCAATTAAACCTGTGGGGTTTTTTCATCCCCACGGAAAAAAGTACCATTTCTCATGGACCAAAATGACGTTTCAAGACAACAGTGCATTTCATAAGCACATATTTTAATGACCTGTACCAACCAATCAGTGCTTTAGAAAAAATGTGGTTGTGATGCAAATGATAAATCAGCCCAAAGTCATTCTCAGTGAATCTGGTCTGAGTTTTGGGTTTCTGCTGGAATGCAAAACCACACCAGTTTGATGTAGTTATTTTTCATTGTGAATTATTTATAGAACCTAACTCAGAAGCCTTCAGTCTTTGTCTCTCTGACCAGCAAATCAATTAGTAGAAGTAGTTGTAGTAGAACAGTAGGACCAGAAGTGCTAGATGAGGTGGGGGAGCCACTGTAATTGGTATACAAACATAGAAGATGCGATCTCTGGGCTGACAATTGCACAAGCAAGAAATGAGGGAGTAAGACATTATTATTTCTATTTTAACAGATGAGCAAGTGAAGGCACAAAAAGATTAGGTCTGGTTTTAGCTTCAAAGTATTTAGACACTTAAAGATGCAAATAGGTGCCTCATGAGATTTACAAAAGTGCCTGAAGAAGTTAGATGCCTAACCCCCATTGAATTAAGTGCTTCGCATGCATAAACATTTGTGTAAACCCCTTTTGGTACCTATCTGCATCTTTAGATGCCTAAATAGCTTTGTAAAACTGGCCCTCTGCATCTTCATTATATAGGACAGGGATCAAGTACGTACAGCTGGACTGTGGAGGCATAAGACGCAGCCTGTGGCTTTGCCAGTGCCTGTGCACGTGCCCATGCGCTGAGCAGCAAGGAACTGCACTGGGGCTGGGGAGCTGGAAGCTCTGCCCATGCTGCTGCTGCTGCTTCTCTCTCCCTTTCCCAAGGCTATGGTTTGGATACAATATACAGCTGGAGGGGAGCTGTGCCTGGGCTGGGCAACTGGAAGATCTCATTGCATAGAAGCAGCTTCTAGCTGCCCAGCCCCAGCACTTCCCACCTGCTGGAAACTGTATTTGCACCACAGCTGCAGATCAGGGGGCTGGAAGAAGCAGCAGGAACTCAGGTGCAGCTCTTACCTGCATGGCTTCACATGGGGTATAGAGAAATCCCCTCCACTGCTGATGCGCTGTCAAAGCCACCTCCCTCCCCTGCCCTGGACTGCTCCCTCCCCTGGACTGGGGCCAGGTTGTTCTGCCCATAGTTTGAGAAACGTTGCTGCCCTCTGATGTAGGAAGCCTCTGACAACTGGGGAATCTAGATCTCTTGATTTCCAGCCCAGTGCCTTAACCACAAGTCTTTTCTAAGAATAAGAATCAGCGATGCAGGCAACAAATTAATTAACTGTCTTTAATGGCACCATGATAAAATAATAAAGTTTAGCCATTATGTTTTTTTGTTTTTTTCTTTTTGTTTCCAAGGATAGTTAAAAACATTAACTAATTAAGCACTCAAACAAAGGTGAGCCACTCCAACCGCAAAGCTGTTTGTTGGAAGCACATGCTAATGCATTTTCCTGTTATATGACAATATATTATAGGGCAAGATAAAAATGCATAAAAATAGCATTAAAATATGTAAGGCATAAAAGCATAAAAATAATAAAAACATAAAACATATCATTTTCTTCTACTCAAAGCATTAAAGTGCTCTGCTGCTTCATTCTCAGACTTTCCCCAGAATGTGACTTTGGGGCACTTGCTAGGAAATGTGAGTGAGTATCTGAGTGGCAGACTTTAAGAATAATGCTATGCTTAGACATGGATTGGCCATGTTTGTGGGCTTAGTCTTCTGCCCGTTCTCACCATGCATGGTGCTCTCCATGAAATCAGCATGATTTCCACATGTGCAATGACTGCAGGACCATCCTCAAAGGGTGGCAAATCAGTAGGAATCCTTGCATTAACTTTAGTGAATTTTGGATCAGGTAAAAAAATACCGTTTGTATGAGTATGTTCATGCACCATTTGCACAAACACAGAGTATGCTTGGTGCAAGTGATCTCCAGGAGTCTTTAAGAGAAAAAGGATTTCTCCAGGGTGAGGAGCTGCAGCTCTGTGATATATCCTAAATATGTCATGGAGATAGGGAGAATAGTAGATGGTTCCAGACAGATACAGATTCATGTTGACTTTCTTATTTCATGCTTAAAGCTCACAGGCATACTAGGTTTTGGTAACCTTGATAAGACCCTAGTAAGCTGTGCTGTAAAGTGTGTTCCTGATACAGGTAACCTCCATTGCCCAGATTTTATCATCTCTTATACCCAAATAAATTGGGAGTAAGTCCTTAGGATCATAGGAAATGAGGCCTCTAAGTGACCTCAGGAGGCAGAATCATCCCTGACTATCTGTAAACCAGTCCAGTGTCTGGCTAACCTGCTTTTGAAAATGTCCAGGGATACAGATTCCACAACTTCTCTAGGTAGCCTGTTTCAATGCAATAACTACCCTCGCAGTCAGAAAGTTTTTCTTAATCTCCAACCTAGATGTCCTCTACCTTACCTTGAGGCTTTTATTCCTAGTCCTCTCCCCTACAGCCATAGAGAGAAGTCATCTCCATCCTCTTTATAATTTCCCTTCAGGTATTTGAAGATTTATTAAATGTCACCTCGGTCTTCTCCAGACTAAATAATCCTAGTTCTTTCAGCCTTTCCTTATAAATCATGTTCCCCAGGGCTCACTTTTTGTTGCTTTATGGTGGACTCTTTCCAATCTGTTCACATTTTTCTTGAAGTGTGCGGCCCAAAACTGGATGCAGTAGTCCAGGTGAGGTCTCACCACCAGTGCTGAATAGAGTGGAAAAATCACTTCTCTTGATTTGCAAGTGACACTCCTGTTAATACAATCCAGTACGCTGTTGGCCTTTTCTTCAACATGAGCACAGTATTGGCTCATGTTCAGCTATAATTCACTGCAACCCTCCGATATTCTGTATTACTGCAGTCTACCCAGTAATTCCCGAGTTTGTATTTGTCCATGCAATTATTTCATGCCAAATGGGAGGCTTTGTACTTATGCTTGTTGCATTTCATCTGATTGATTTGGGGTCATTTTTCCTGTTTATCCAGAACTTTCTGGATCCTTGTCCTACCCTTCAGAGTGTCTGAAACTCCACCCAACTTGGAGAAATCCTCAAATTTGCTAAATGTGTGCTCAATTTCAGCATCCAAATTAGTAGTAGAAATTAGTTGTATAATACTAGGCCCAGTACAGACCCATGAGGAAACCCACTTGATGTCTCCTCCCAAGTAGGCATTGCACCACTGATGACTGCTCATTGAGTATGATGATCCAACCAGTTAATATATCCACCTCACAGTACTTTCATCTAGTCTGGGGGTGGGCAAAATATGGCCCACAGGCCAGATCTGGCCTGCCAGGCAATTTAATCTGGCCTGCAGGTCCCCACCAACTAAATGTACCTCACCCACCCCTTCAGCACATAAGGGTGGGAGTGAGGCACCCATGTATACACCGCGCCAGCATACCCTATTGCACCTCGCTCCCACCTTTGTACATGGAAGGGCCCGGCCCAGCCAGCACAGCTTCTGGACAGGGCTGCTGTTGCCACTGCTGTAGCTGCCAGGGGACCTGCTCAGCTTCCTCGGCATCCCACTCATTCTGGGCACCAGCTAGGGAAGTGGCAGGGTCAAGGGGAGCTGAGCTGAGCAGGAGTGTGGAGCATGGGACTGGGGCTGGCAGCTGTGTGGAGCCCATGCCCAGGGGAGCAGCAGGAGCACATTGCTGCTGTGGGTAGGGTGTGGATATGAAGGAGGGTGGGGATCCAGGGCCCCCCTACACACTCCCCTCCATGGTGCACAGCCTCCACCGGTGGCAGCAGCAGCAGGCAGGGGTGCTCGGGGCACTCGTGCCCAGCACAGGTGCTACCACTGGCGGCATGCAGCTCCAACCACCGCTGCACATGGGAGCAAGGAGCGCAGCCAAGCCAATCCACCTCTGTCGTGCGGGGGCCCCACATGATGGAGCCAGCTGCCTTCCCCACCACCTGCCACACAGGTCCCAGGACTCCACAGGGAAGCAGAGACTGGGGCTCCCCTCCACTTCCCACAGAGTCCCAGGACCTGCACAGGAGGAAGGGTGTTGAGTTTAACTGCAGAAGAGCAGTAGAGAAGAAATCCTTCTGATTATGCAGGTATAGGGACTTCTGGAGGTCTTAGTTTATCATACAAAGAGGCAGCCTAAGACACTATATGTGCAGGAGTATGTTGACTTGGGAAACCGTGGCTATGAGGTGGATACCTGTTTTTTGTTGGTGTCTGATGTGATATTTGTGGTTGATCTATGTCCTGTTAAGTCTTGATTCAGTCCTGCTTTTACAGAATTTTAAAAAAGGGTTTTATTATTAAGCACATACAGTTGTGGAAATTCCTCACCACATACAGCTTACAGGAAAATAGTTCTAATCAGCCATCTGACCACGTGAATAATGTGGAGAGAGAACAAAGCTATCCCACTCTTACTTCTAGTGAAAGATGTAAACAGTCAGACGCGATATGAAAGAATATGAGATGGATACAAACTGCAACGTCTTGATCTGAATCTAAATGTTTTCAGAGCTTTGGTCCAGGCCCTTCTCTAGGAATAATAACCCTACACTTCCCTGGTTGAACATTACTCTGCCTTGATATTACTGTAAATGAGAGCAGCATCAGGCCCAATATCTCCTAAAGTTTGATGTTGTATTTTGTATATGAGAAATAAAGATGACATGGTCCTGGAGGAAAGAATTCAAACTACAAATAGAACATGACACTGGCTTCATTTTTTTAAAGAAAAAAATGTTCCATATATTTGCAGATTGCAAGCAAACAGTGTGCTTTAGACATTTATTATTATAGACTCATAAACACTACAGTGCCAAATTCCCTAACCAAGGGACTTATCCTGGAGGCAAAACATGTATGATATACTACCTATGGGCTAATTTAATATTGAAGGGTAACTCACTTGTTTACTAGGCACAGAGCACCCTGCATGCAACAGAAACACTGCATTCCTCAGCACAGAAGTCGTGGACAAAAATCCACAGTCGCTCCAATAGAAACAAGGAGCAATGCCAAAAAAGGCAGTTGACTTCTGACACGAAAGGCAAGACTTTTGACACTATCAACCACAGCATTCTCATTAAGTTAAAGAACGACAGACTAGATCAGGAGCAGGCATGATTTTGGTTAGAGGGCTGCTTAATGAGTTTTGGCGAGCTGTTGAGGGCTGCAAGGGTAGCCCTGCCCCTTGATGGATGCTCCACCCCCTGGTCACCATCTTGGGACTGGAAGTCCTGTCCCCTAACCCTTGACTTCTGCCACTGCAAATCCCTCCCCTTGCCTCCCAGAAGTACTCCTTTTGGGACGGGAGGGTGGCCATCTTGGAACCAGAAAAAAAGCAAATCATATACTAAAAGTCACACACCTACCATAACATATTTTAATTTTATTACAAAAAATATTTTTGTCATGATTTGTGTTTGTGTACTATATATAGAGATGACTGCATAATAACTCAAAAATAAAGTCTTACTCTTGTGTACTGTGTGGGGGGGTGTGGTTGGAGGTGGGGAGTGTATGGTAGAGTGGAGGGGTACATGTGGGGGTTGTGAGGGTCTGTGGCTGTGGGGGGGGAATAGGATATGTTGGGGAGGTGTGTATATGTAGGGGAGTTGTGGGGGCAGTGTGTGGGGTTTGTAGGGTGTGAGGGAGGGTGGGGAGTCCCTACACACTCCCCCCCATGGTGCACAGCCCCTGCCAGTGGCAGCAGTAGCAGTAGGCAGGGGTTCTCAGGGTGCTTGTGCTTGGTGCAGGCACTGCTGCTGACAGTGTGCAGCCCTGGCCAGCACTGCAACCAGAGAAGATATGTGCATTTGTACAGAAATCTATTTAAAAACCAGCCTAACAACTTTTTCAAGCTTTTAGCTCTTGTGGGATCATGACAAATTCCTTCTTTTTCTTAAATTATGTTCTCTCTCTTCTCATACTTAGATGGGAGTTGGCTTCTCCTCCTATTCCGGCTTGCTGGGTAGCAAAGTTTTCTTCCTGTTTTCTGAAAAGTTGGGGAATTCTTCTTGCATCTTTCATTTCCCGCCCCCCTTCCCAATTCACCCTCACAAACAAGGAGGAAGAAGGTCATTTTTGTCACTTTCTTGCTTTAAACAAATAGCTTGGGCATGGAGGCATAAGTGGTAGAGTTTGCACCCCGGGCTAGCAAGGAGTAGTCACTGCTGCAGAAGGGATTGTTGGTGTGGCCAGTAGCTACAGGGTTAATATGACCACTCCAGGGTGTATGTACCCTCTCATGCCTCCATACCTAATCAGCTGCTACTCCCAATTCTCATTCCAAACCATGAAATGAAACACTGAATCTGCTGGTGAGCAAAGCAGCTGCTGGGACATAAGAGGGTCTCCACCCCTAGCAGCCTTAACCCCCTGGATACAGGCTGCACCAGCCTCTACCTGCTCAGCAGCAGCATGAGCATACGCCACAGGCAGAGGAAAGGGGAGCTGACAAGGGGACTCCTGTTCCCATTCCCTGCAACCCGAGCCTCAAGCCCCACTGCCTCCCCTGCCCCACTGCCTCCATTCCAGCAGCCCCCTTAGTCAGCACTCAGGTCTTGTGCCCTGCTTGCCTCTAATTATACTACTGGTTGGCTACCTCATGAAGTCCAACCTTTGTGCCTGGCAGCTCTCCTCTCAAGAGGTTAAGCTTTTACCTTCTTAGGAAAGAATCAGGTGGTCCCCACCAAAACATTTCACAGCAGAATTAAAAAAGGGCACATAAGGAATAAAACCAGACACTGAAATACCTCTCTTGGATGTCCCATCCTATGGGCAAAGTCAGGACAGCATGAAGAAGCTTGCAATTACTTTTCTGTCAGTAATTTGACATACGCTTATAAAAACATAAAACCCAAACAATGATCTTTAATTAAACAACAATATTAAAAAAACCCCAAAACACTCCCAACCAATTCAAGTAGCGAAGTAAAGTGTTCTTTGTGTTCCATTGCACATTCCACATGAACAATAACATTCTTTTGAGAATCAAAACTGAAATCCAGGCATGCCAGAAAATGTGTTTTGATTGAACATTTATATGAGATTAAAATTCTTAAATATTGGACTAATTATCCTGCATTAAAAAAAAATCTCAAAAAGACTTTTGGAAATATACATATGAATAACAGTTGCAGAACAAATTGTAAACTAGCTCTCTAGTAATTGTAGCTACTGTAATCAGTCCTATAGCCCTCAGAATTTCAATCAAATTAAGTTAATCTTTTGCTGTTGAGAAAAGACACGTATCAATGGCCAGATACTTCTATGCCTCAAACCTCCATAGTGTCCAAGTACATCACAAACAGTAAGGAATATATCATCACAACATTGGAAAGATGAGGGATGAGATAGAGAAATATTATTATCTCTCTGTAGGTAGGGAACTGAAGATCAGAGAGGTTCATGCCTAAACTCTCAGTAAATGCACCAGACGGGAGTAATTGTGGGAAGTCTTGTGATTCCAAGAGAGGTCTCTAGGACACAGCTCCTTTCCTACTTCCTTCTTTTTACTGGGCAGTAGTACTTTACTACTGTCCTACAATCAGCAGTAAATTACTAGCTATTGATGTTGGTTCTGTTATCTTGGGCCCCTGGCAGATGTTACACTTAAGAGGTGATTAACCAGTTAATCACCACTTAAGTAGTATCCTAGCCACACATTCCTGCAATTAATGGTGCCTTTCCTTTCCTTTTTCATGTCCTCGCAACAGGGTATTTTAGCAGAATTCACAGATTTGTTGGAATCTGACATGCTGCCCATGCCGTGAGTGGTTCTGCCATGGCCTCAAACTTGTGACTTGTGGGCTATCAACCGTGCATCTTAGCGCCTACACTACCCCAGCCCCCAATTAATGGTGTGATAAAACAGGGAATAATCCACAACATTATTACATGGCATATGTGTAATAACTTTGTGGCTGGTTCCCATAGCACCTTAAATTGACCATGTGGTCAGACTGATCAGCTGATTAGGGCTTCCAGCTTTCAGGCCACATGGGAGTCCTTGATTCTGATATACTCCTGAGGCTGGAAGCCCCGATCAGCTGACTGTCTTGCTACTTGCCTGAGCAATGGGAGCCTGGTACCATGATCCCAGATTGACTGGGATCTGATCCCTGAACTAAGAATCACACCTCCTGCCATGCACATGTAGCATGGCAGTAGGCGTTATTGTTGGGATCATGCATCAGATCCCATTACAACTTTATTTGAACATCTGCCAGGGAACTTGCTCCCCCCCCTCCAGTTGAAGGCAGGTTAAGTGAAGACTTACCATTATCCTGCCCTGTCTGCCTCCTTGTTCTGCTGTGAGAGTTAGCAGGTAATAGTTCTCCTGTGTTTTTGGACCAAATATCTGTGTAACCTGCATAAAAGTGGAGGGATTGGAGTACCTTACTCCTTATTGCTGCTTTGAAAAGGCATGTGGTCAGAGTCAAAATTTAGTCTTAAACAATTTGTCAAAGGTCACAACAGAAGTATGTGGCAGAGCAAAAAATTCAGGTCAAGCCTTTTGGCTGTCAGACCTGTTACTAGTCCATCCTTCCTCTGCATTATTCTAAAATCAGAGAATAAACCTGAGGTAATCCATATCCAAGCATTTTCTCCCAAAGTTCACCTTGGTTGGTCTCATAAGTGTATGGGGCAGGGAGGAGGCGGGAGGGTTTGCATTCTGGTCAGGTTGCTTATGAAGTATTATTTTTAGTAGCTTCATAGGTTCTCTATTATTAGCTAACTGTACCCTGCTCTTGCAGGAGGATGGAGCTAATGATCTGTTGGATCTTTCCTCTTTCTGACTATTATGATACTACAATGAGCAAGTATTCACTTCACACTTCTTCTCCTGCTAATCTATTGTTATAGATTTGTGGTTTCTTTTTTAATGTCTGGTTCATTAGAGGGTTTAACATATATAGAGTTTTTAGCTGTGGTTGAGAAAAGCTGGGAATGTAGAGGTTAAGGTTTATTATGACTGTCATGTTTGGGAACACAGAGCCATATACTATTTCTGCCCTAAGTCCCCACACACAACTTCCATTGATGTTGGAGTTACAAGCTTTCCTGAAGGCTGCTTATAGCCCTAGGAGCACAGCTTCTTCTTAGGTGAGCTGGACAGAATTGAAATCCATACAACAATTACTTTAAACTCCTTTAAGCTACAGTTGTAAAAATTTTGAGAAGCTGTGAAGCTGGGATAGGGAAATATGACAAAGTATCTAGGAATATATAATGTAGTAGATAATATCTCTGTCTCTCAAACCACATGCGCACAGACACTACTTTGAGAATATTCAACAGTATCATATATTATGTAGAGGGCACTATATACTTACCCTCCCCTGACACTCACAACATAAGCACATCATGAGGGAATAAACCCCTAAAAGCTTGGTTGTAATTTACTTCTTTACTTCCTGCACATAGTAACAATGGATAGTTGAACTGAAAAGCATTTTAAAATTCATAAATATATTAGTAGCCATTATCTAGTAGAAAACATGTGTCTGAATACAAGGATTGATTCATCACTGTGTTACTCCAGTGATGGATCAACTTTATACCAGTCTAACTCAACTGAAATCAATGGAGTTACACCAGTGCAAGACTAAAGTAGCATATGGGGAATTAGGCCCAAAATATTTAAGGGTCACTGCACTCAAACAGGAAGACTGACATTTGTATGATTTTTTTGGGGTGGGGTGTTTCAAGCTGGGCACCCAGAAAATGAGTCACTCAGAGAGAATGGTACATTTAAAAGTCTAGGTTGACAGTACTTAGATATACGTTCATTCTACAGAATAGCCTCTATTATGTCATTTTATCTTGTCTATGGAGGAGAAATGGAAATCTGTTTGAAGTGAATATTAGATACTTTGTATTAACTTTGTAATATTTCACATGGAGTTTTGTTTTGAAGGGGTATTTTAAGATCCAGAGCTCCTCCACAGGTTATTTGATGGAAAGTGAATAGGGTATTTCTTTTCATACGTTGACGGTTTCATAGAGTTTAAGCCCAGAAGAGACCATTAGATCATTAAGCATGACTTCCTGTGTTCACCCTTGAATTTCACTCAGGTTCCCTTGTATTAAGCCAGATAACTTATGTTTGGCTCATCCTCTAGAAAGGCATCCAGCCTTGATTTCCTTATGAGAACAAAAAGTATGTTGACTCCTTAGACTGAGCATAAGGCAGGCAGGCAGGTGTGCAAAGCAGAGTGGATAACATATAGTGCTAAGGCTGTTTAAAATAATCGCAAAAATAAACCTCTGCACACCTAACACCATAGCCTACGGGGGGAATATGACACAGCAACACCAGTATCTGCTTTCACTGGCACCCTCTTGACACTTAAGCTTTTGGGGGGATGAGGAGGGGCAGGGTCTGCCTTGGAATTTCAAAGATAATAAGAAAACTTGCGCAATACAAGTAAAGTTTGCATTCCTTTACATTTTAGATGTGACAGACAAAACAGAGGCAGCTAAAACACTGCTGTTCAATCCCTTGCCAAGGTGACATAACCCCAGCTAGCTTTGATGCTGTCTGATTGTAAGTCTCATGAGAATTTTAGTGGGGAAACAAATTCTGATTAGTTTGTTTGACTCACCTCTCTACCTACTTGTGTTCAGAAAGGGTTCCTGTACATTATCTTCCCCTCTCTTTATTGTGTGGTTTGCTTTGTTTGTTTGAGTTTAAAACTGCCATTATGTGAGAGTGTTGCAAGTATAAATAATTTAGAGGATAACTCTGTGGGGATACCACTTTCACTGCTTTTCTGCAGTAGCAACTCATTATAGTTCTGAGAACCAGCATTCCATAAGAACAATTATGCAACCTTAGTATGTCGTGGCTATTAACCAAGCCTTGTATATAGTGACAAGAAAATAATTTTGACGATTTAATTAAATTTGTTTTGCCCTTTAAAAAAAAAATCTGTCTTCTTGTTTATGATTTGCACAATGGTCTTACATTTCCAGCAGGTATTTGCAGGCTTCTTGGATGGTTAGATGGATGGATGGGTATAGCCATCAGGTTCCTAAGTGTTTAGACTGAATATTGCTCCCCCCCACCAAATAAATGGCCATTGTGATACAATTACCTAATGAAATGCACTTGTTTCTAAAGGAAATCTAGTCAGTTAATATATGTTAATATAGGCAAGTGAACAAAAGGTAATAAGTGGGTCAGACTCAAAAAAAATCACGCACTGCTCACTCCTGTTTAAAGGAAAAGAAAAGCTCATAATGGAGCTTCTCTTACTTTCACCCCATCATTTTAAGAATTGCTTTGCCAATCCTTCACAGCAAATAGTAATTTTAAGTGGACCAACACAAAGCTCAGGTTGTGTGCACTCTGTGGTAATGATAGAGCAGCTGCCCTTTCTGGAGTCAATAAGTCCAACAATTGAGTCTTTTTTTATGTTTTTATTTTTTTGCCTCCTGCAAGTGAATCATTGCTGTTAACCTGAATGACAGGATTGCTTATGGAAACCGAGCCCTTCACCCATGCTGACCGCATCCAGGGACATCTGGGGGTCAGAGGGCAGGCAGGTAGTGTTTAAAACAGTTATAAGTAAAGGATGATTTTTTTTTTGTGCTTCAGCACTCCATAAACAAGAGCAAGGAATTGTTAAATAATCGATGGGTATTTGTGTGCATCCCTAACACATATATGCATTACTTCAGAGCCTGAGTCACAAAGCTGTATTAAAATGAGCCTGTTTATAGATGAACTGAAACTGTTCAGTGCTCTTTTCAACAAATAAACAAATTCTTGCACTTGTCTGCCACAAATGTCTTTTTATTTTCATTTTTTTTTCCTTTTTTGAAATGTAACTGTGTTCTGATGTCTTTCCTGGGAAATTATTTAGGTGTAAAAAGTCATCTGGTAAAATTAAACAAAAAAGATCTCAAAAAAGGGGAATATGCATCGTGTTAAAATAACGCACAAGTCAGAGACAGATGCATGGCCACATGCCTAGCTGCACTCAGTGAACAAATTATGTCCTATTTCGTAGATACACACTTACATAGGCAATGCAGGCTGGTAGTGCTGTTGAAGAGGAGGATAGCAGAACTACAGCCATGGCAGAGATTGTTTGACTAACAAGCTTCTATAGTAAGCAGGGCACTGATTAAAAGAAGTTTATGTTTTACACTGTTACTTTCCATAGATGGATTTATAGCCTAGTAAATAGAATTGGCAGTTATCTCAGAGAGAGGTCATTCTCCTGGGCATTTTCAATTGCTATTCCTGCTCTCTGTGCCTTTAGGACACCGCTCACATTTGCTCCTGCTGTTCATAACCTTGGTGTGATCCTTGATCCTGCTCTTTTTCCTTCTACACCTTCTGTGTCTGCACCTTTGCCCATTGTAGTGTCAAGAGCATTAATCACATATGCCAGTTCTGCTCATGCTTTCATCTCCTCTCACCTTGACTATTACTATAATTCCCTTCTTTAAAGATCCAAGGTCCCAGTTCTCCACCTCCTATAATGTACAAAACCTGCTGCTTCCTTACAAATACCAAATATGAGACAAAAACCCTTCCTTCAAATAGTTCCACTGGCTTCAACCTTTCATTCAGGATCCATTTCAAAATTGTTTTTAAAACTCTGTAAAAACAAAAACAAAATCCCAAGTATAGATCTTGGACAGGTTCCTCTCTGATGTCTTCTGTGCTCCTTCTCTCAGCTCAGCACAACCATAAGAAGAATAAAGATTTCAGCCTTTTCAGTCACCTGCAACACCCTCCTCCAACTCTATATATTTTAAAATATTGGTGATATCAATATAGATATAGATAGTCTCCTTACCTATACTTCTTAATTGCTAAACAATTCTGTGAAAGATATGACATGACAGTACATAAGAAGAAATAGTATAAATAATTATTTCTGTTATATTGAATATCAGAGGAGAGACCAATTAAGAAGTCCAGCAGTCCAAGTTCATAGGTGACAGTGGCCTCATCTACACACGACGCTGACTGCACAGGCGTTATTGTGCAGTCATTTAATATTTGTATAAACAAGTACTAAATGACTGCACCGTAACCCGCATTACTGAACAGTAGTGCCGACAAACAGCTTTTTTGTGATACTGACTGCACATTAGCCTGAGACTACCGTGCAGTAGCATTGTGCCACAAGTTCTGCTACATGATGCTATTGTGCAGTAGTCTTGGGCTACTGAGCAGTCAGTCTCTCATGTAGACGCAGACACTGAATATAAATTTGCAGAATGACTGAACACCAGCTTTTCTGGTGAGGGTGCAAAATGTGCCTACAGAACTTCCACTCACAGAATGTTTACATGCATTTGACCACCTGCAAATGAATTGCAGATGAAAACTTTAGTAATTGTATAGTTATGTGAATTGCACTGCAGTTAGGTAGTTAAGAGACCTGTAAATTTGTATTTGAAACTGAGGTAAGAAATTTGACCCTACAAAAAACAGCATTTGTGGTTGTCACGGTATTAGTTTTACCCACACAAGGTAGACAGTCTTCTGGAAATACAGGTGATAAGATACTGAATTAATTTATCATGCCTTCAGAGTTGAACCAATGTTTTAAATGGACCATCTACCCTTAACAACACCCTCTGAAATGTACTAGTATTTACTGGACATATATGAGGTAGACATAAATGTCTTCGAATGATTTTTTTTTTTGTCAGGGTCCATTTAAATGTCCCAACTGCTCTGTGGATCACTGTATTTGTCAGTAGATATTTTATTGACTCAGCCTATTGCATTTCCTGAAATGGTTATGGAAACTAAGCTGATACACCATAGGCTGATCTCTCTTAGACTAGAATTTACTAGGATTAAAGCAGATGTGGCATTACTGGAGTCTGCTAGGCCTCATGTGATTTATAAAGATATAAAATAGATATTTTATGATTACGATGATGCTAAAATTTTTGTGGATGATAATATAGTCACATTGGAAAGACTGGATATAACAACTGTGAGAGATTCAAGAAGAGGAAACAAACTCTCTTTTGCTAGATGATCTGGCTCTTAGGAGGATATGATTGTAGTCAATAAATGCTTGCATTTTGTTGCTTTTATTAGCCTGTTGGAGACTTTGTCATGCTAAAGGTGTGCAGGTGTAAATCTATACTTCTTTAAAATGGTGACTGTTTCCTGTAATTATTAAGGTAACAATCATGCCTTTTAACACTGTTACTAATAAATTGCAAGAATTCAAACTGAAATATAAAATGTAACATAATTTTTCACTTTTTGCTGTGGATTTATCTTTCTGTGTTTCACTTTATTTCAGTATCCAAGATGAAAAAAACAACTCATTTTTATTTATAGTCAATTTATCATCAATTTTGCTTTCAGGATCTCATGTATTAGCATAATCCTGCAATGTTTTAGTTGAAAATACTGCATAGAAGTAGATTTTCTTTTAAAAAGTAACTTTTCAGTGAAATTTTTCATGAATGTATTTATACTTTTTTCCAGACCCTGTTTTTACAAAATCTAAATTTTGAATCACGATGCATACAACACTGACCTATTGTTAAAGACCCAAGTCTTGCTTAGTGTATTTTAAAGAGTATTTCCTCATCAGTATGTGCATACCTTTCAGACATGTATATAATTTAACTACACATCAATGATAAGCAAAAAACTATCATCTCAATTTATAGAAGGATTTGTTTTAATTAAAAATGAAGAAATTATGATGCACAATTCCAAGAAAAATCTGTGAATATTAAAAGCCATAAAAAACTTTAAGTCTTGTTTGCCCCAGTTTATCAGCTTGTCATCTTTTAGATGCACCAACATGTACAAACATATCCTGTTTAAATGTCAGATTCTTCATTTGTACCCACCACAGTCAGATCCTTACTATATATCAGCACAGCCTCATATAGTTCCAAAGATGTACACCAATTTGTACCAGTGCAGGATTTGGCTCACCCATAATGCTGTTCACGTGGTTACTGACTTTGCACACATAGTTAATGGAGCTACTAATGTCATTGAAGTTAAGCATGGATAACATTCAAAAGGACCTAAGTTCCACTTTCAAAAGTGATTTAAGCACTTGATAGAGAACTCCATACATGGACTTAGGCCCTTAAGTCCAAGGGTCAGGCACCACTGAAATTTGTTGATCCTTCATTCGACTTCTGCCTAAACTTCTGGGTGCTTAAGGTCTCGTAGTGCCTAATTTCTGCTGGTAAATTCCGGTAGGTGCCAAAGTTTTCTCTGGTGAGCATGTACAAACACACCTAAATTCTTGAGGCAACTCTGCTAATTGGAGCCCAAGCCCCAGGAGAATTAGCAGACTAAGCATTCCCCTGCCTATCTCAGCTGCAGGGCTCAATCTGGTAGATGTTTCTGGAGCACATCTGTTGAATCAAACCTTGCATCAAAACCGAGAGGGAAGAGTACAGTGTCAGGGCACTCACCTGAGAAGCAGAAGACCTCTTTTCAAGTCTGATTTGGAATAGGAACTTGACCCCACTGTCCCAAATCCGAGTTGATTGTCCTAACTACAGTGAGATAGCATTCTGGTTAGAAATTTCTCCTTTTTAATCTTTTTTATTTTATAAACATAATTAAAAATATTAATTGGAGCAAAGAAAGGAAAGAGTAAGAGTTAACTCTCTGACCTAATTAGGGCCCTCACCTTGAGACAATCTCAAGGGGAGAAGCAGAGTGCAGCCTGTAATCCAATGACTGTGTCTTTGTGCAAAGTGGAACAGTTTCAATAGGAGATATTGAGACAACTTTAGGAGCATAGCAGTTTGACCACGCTCTTAGGATAACACCTGGATTCCATATTAAGCTGAGTGGAGATGTACAAACAGCTCTCCTGCCTCCCTAGTGACTACCCTAAACACTATGTTATTGGGTAGAATGGGATGGGCTTGCTCTGTGTTTTTTGTAAGAAAGGATTGGCTTTGCTTAGATGCTTACCTCCAAGAGAGTGATAACATATGAGACTCCTAAGTGGAAGCTGATGATTCGCTCCAGCCTGGAGTTAGGTGGTAAACTCCCTAAAGGGGACAGGGCTTAGGTGGGCAGTACAGTGCTGCCAAGATTTAGGAGATTCAGTGTGTGCACAGCAGCAAAAATGTAGGCCCTAGAAGATTGTATTGACAGAAATTTAGGTGCCATGGGAATTTAAATGCCTCCAGAATTAGGCAAGGATTTCTGGCTTCTAAATTCTGGGCTGGGTTTCCTAAAACAACAGCTAGGTTCCTCAGTCTACCTAGTGAACCTATCCGTAAGAAATCTAATTTGGGGAAGAGGTGATTGTTGCCTAAAATTTAGGTACTGTTGTGCCTAAGTCCCTTTCTGGATCTAGCCTTTAGGAGCTTAAGTTTCACTAAAAGTCATTGTAACTGGCTTAAAAGGGGCCTGGTACTTCTGAAAATGGGAGTTTTTCCTTTAAAAAAAAATTACAATATGTGCTAAAAGAGCTGTAGCAGGTCACACGAAAACAATAATTATTTTGCAGGATTCAGCTCCCTGTTACCCATTTTACAGCCTCAAATGCAAGTTTACAGGATTAACTACTCTCCCAGCAGTATTGCATGCGCCATTAGGAGTCAGAATATTCTGAATCCATACTGAAATCCATCCATAACTGGTTATTAAAATATAGTACGATCACAGTATATTTCAAAACTCCTCCCAAAAAGTAATGTAAAGATAAATTTGCTTTGTTGTATAATAGATTACCCATATACAACATTTATGACAATGAAAATACTGCAAAACTGGCCAATTTTCACCAATTGCTGATAATGTTAATTTCATATTCCTTTTTTGTATTATAGTTTCCTTGCCTTACAATGAGCTCAAGGGACAATGACCAGACAGGCAAACCTAAAATATGAATCCAGCACCTTCTTTAGCTGGCTGTCCAAAAACACAACACCAGAAAGGTTGAGTGCATTAAAGTTAAGCTATTCTCTCTCAACAGCCATCACTGAGTGATGTGATTTAGGACACTCCCACAAAAGCTGTGTATTCCTTGTGAGCCAGTTAGGTATTGAAATTCATAGAAACCCCCTTCTCCAAATGCATCAGAGAATACAAACTTTGTCAGTTTCCATCCTCAGCTGGTTCTGAAGGATGAAGCCAGCAGAGAGAACAGAGGAATGGTGCAACATGTCTGTCCTCAATCACAACAAACATGGCAGTCCAGGGACACTGCTGAATACCAACCGATTTTATCCCTGGCTCACCAGCTGTGCTTTGTATTCACTTCTGGTGAGCCAGCAAAGTTGACTTTGCTGCATAGGCTGAACCTTAAGGAGAGATGAGGCACTAGCCAGCAATATGGGGCAAGTAGGTTTGTGAAATGGTAGGTAGAGAGAGTGTGTTTCAGAATCTTTTTTAAAATTTTCCTTTCTCTAAGGCCCACACAGTTTAGCAACTAAGGCCTCTGGCAGACATTCCTTTAAAGGCGCTATGGAATCTAATGCATGATCCCAACAATGGTGCCTCCTGCCATGCTACACATGCATGGCAAGCGGTGGAACAGTGGGGTTGGGGATCAGTTCCCAATTGCACTATATCGCTGGTGCAGGGGGAGTGCAGGATTATGATCCTGGGCTCCCCCTGGACTGGCAAATAGCAAACTAATCAGCTGATCCATGCTCCCAGCCTAAGGAGCACAGTCAGCTGATCCATGCTCCCAGCCAAAGGCTCCCAAGTGTGGGAGCACCAATCAGCTGACTGCCATTCCAACCTTAGGAACTCACTGGAGGCCTTGATTCCAATGTGCCCCTGAGCCTGGGAGCAGCAGTTAGCTGATCAGTGATTCCAAGGCTGGGAGGGACCCTTTTACACTCCACAATGGTTATGTTTCATAGCACACTTGTGAGATGCAATCTTGCTTGTAACTGCGGTGTGGACAGACCCTCGCATACTGTGTGGCACGACCCTCCTATTTGTTAAATCCTACTCACCATAACAGACAGAGAGTTAGCCTGAGCAAAACCTCTGTTTGTCCAGCAAGAGAAAAGATCAGAAAACTAGGGATGTTATCATATAACTACAATTTGGGAAGCGATTAGATGCATCGATGATATGTGATCTAACAGAGGTGTGTGTGTATTTTATGTGTAAGTTATTCTTTCTATTCATTATTCCTAATTGCCTAACTAGTTCCCTTTCCTCTCATGTATAGGTTAGCATAGCAACCACCAACCAGCGAAAGGTACCTGTAGTTAAACACTCTACAATTATTATGGACTTTTGTTTAATATTCTATTGTTCCACTGACAGCCTAATTTTTAATATATCATCTTATATTGTCCTGTACATCATCATTATCCTGCCTCCCTTAGGGCCTTTACTACACAGTTTTTATTTATTTCTGCAAGCTAACATATATGCAAAATATATTTTGCTCGCATTAGAAAACAATGGAGCTGCTACCACATCTTAATCAGCTCTTTCCTTCTTGTTTGCTAAACTTCTTCCTCCTTTTATCAACCTGGATCATTAGGAAGTCTAGGTATAGCGTATCTATGCATGTGTGCACCAGGTTCAAACACTGAAAACACATTAGCTTCTGAGCAAGTGGTATATGCACAGACTTCTGCATTCCTTTAGCTTAGCAGCTCTGTGGCCTGCAGCATTACAACTTGGGAATGACCCAGGAAGGGATAAAGGATCCAGATTCCACAGAGGTAACTCTCTGGTTGCTTCTGTGGACGTGACAGGAGCTCAACATCCAGCATAGGGTGCTCAACACCTCACAGAAATCAATCACTGCCTTGTAGTATATAACTCTAAAATTGCTGAACAGAACATTACTCAATGCTGTCAATATGGTGGTCTGATTAAATTTTGTCAGATCAAATTCTATTGCTTATTAAACACCTCTTTTCCCAAACTGGCCCTTGGATAGAAACAAGTGTCAGTACAAGCTGCTGGTACTAGCACAACAGCTCTGCTTTGTGAATGTCTTTACAATTTGTGCTTCTCCAACTTTCAGTGGCGTATTTCTATAAATTTGTTTTGGCTATGGATTTTTGAAAGGAAGCCTGTTAAGATCAGCTTTCTAAGATCCATTGGTTGACAGATAAAATACATATTTCCCAGCCTAATCCTTTTCTTTTAGATTTGAAGATTTTAATAACAATGAAAAAAATGTACAAGCATGGTCAAGACAGGACAGTGGATACAAAAAAAAATAGTTCACTTAGGGCAAAATGTGCTGTCAGGGAAAATGGAGCATTTCTTCTGAACTCACGAACTGGTAGGCTTCTTTCATACAGGTGTGTTTATGCCCCAGGCTTGCTGGCCACAGTCCATTCCATTTACAGAAGCTGAATTAAACAATAACTACCGCATTGCAAAAAGAAGGAGGAAAAAAAAGGTGAGCGTCAAAGGAGATGCCTGAGAGCTTTGTTAGGGCCAAGAAAAACTCTGTTGCAGTTGTCAGAGCTTGTTGATGTTGCAGAGAACGGCACATTTTTTTTCTGCTGGATTTTGTGGTTCTGCCTTAGGAAAGAAAGTAAAATAGAACGGAAGAACAAAGTCCTACTCTATAAATCATCAGCTGCTCCTTGCCAGATCAAAGGAGTGACATTTTTGCTCCTGGACTACTTGTCCACTTTAGGTACTTGACAGACAGCTAACAGCTGGCCTGCTACACAGCATAGGAGAATTGGGCTACATCTTCTTCAGAGTAGATGACAAGCTAATCAGAGATATCCATAGCACAGGATATGTGAGTGCACCTTGATCTCTTCAAACATACCCAGATTGCTAAACATCTTTTGTGCATTTTTGGTAAGTTAATATTTAAGTAGTTTTCACTGAGAAGTAGGATGGAGAATTAATACTTCAATCCAAGTTCATCACAAATATGAAAAGTTAAACATAGGTTAAATTTCTCAGTAATGCTTCTCTGTGAGTTAATTTATAATTGGATGGAAACTTAACATGAACTAGAGAAGAATTTGTTTAAGTTACTTTACCTTGATTGAATACTGCAAACCTATGGATTTTCAAAAATGACCATCTAAAATGAGTTTCCTGAATTCATATTTAAAGGACATGTCTTACTCAGTTTTGAAAATCTTGCCCTGTATTTTTAAGATGATAAATTAACACAGCTTTAATATAAAATAGTTAAGAATAAATAGACCTGCCTGAATTCTACCTTTAACTTGGACACTACAGTGTAAGCAAATCAGAGTACATGCCAAATTAGCTAAAATTGTGTTTAGTGTCTCCATAAGATGTATGTAGACAGACCCGGAATTTTAATGTCAGTAGTAAAACTTTCAAAGTAATTCAGTTTCTAGTTGATTCCCATCTGCAATAAATCAAGTACAGGATGAGGTTATATACTACAACTTATGTCTATTGACTTAGCATTTTATCTTTAAGATATGAATAGCTAAGGAAGTATGTCTGTTTGTCTCCTCCCTTCCTTTCAAGTACCTTTGAAAGATCGTTTTTACGGTGCATGATAAATAACCATATATGAATAAGCTGATGGCATTCTGAAAGAGTAACAGGCATTGCTTCAGAAATCATGACCTGCTGGGATGTTTTGTTATGTGGTATCAGGTGCGATTACATTCACTGAATAGTGTTTATTATCATTCAGAATTCCAAGGGAAATAAAAGATAATTTTCCACCTATGTTAAAATTTCTTGAAAGCTTACAATGAAAATCTCTCTATGTCAGTTTCTTTGTGTAGCAAGGGTTCTTCATTAAACTTAATGTTAACGGATTTATTCCTTTAACTGGTTCTCATTCAGAATGGGGTTTCATAGAATATTTGCAGTCCTGGATAATGCAATCCTCTTTCCATTGTAAATTTTAACTAAGTAAAAAATGGTTTCATACTCAGTCAAGCAAGCAAGTTCACTTTTGCAAAAATAATATTATAAAAATAAGCATATACCTATTAGTTAAATTACTTGTATCCTACAGGATATGATTAATAGATAACATATGTACAGAAGCAGCCCTAAGCTTATGTGACCTACATGAGAGCATTTAGCCCCAATCTTCCCAGGACCACAAGTATGCATTAAACATAAGCATGCCAGCCATTCAGCTGGGGCACCATCCCAAGTTCTTAGGCATGGTCCCATTCAGTTCCACCAGATCACAGCATATAATGATTTCCCCATCTGCACTTCCCCATCTCCCCATTTGGAAAGCTATGCTTTGGCTCCATCTCCTGGCTTCCTGGTACATGTAAGTGGGGAGGTCACCAAGGGCCAGACAGGACATAAACAAGTAGGAAGCTACCAGGGACAGGGAGGACTACATGTGTTTGGGGTGCAGTAAAACAGTCAGACTGTGCAAAAGCCAGGCTGAGCTCTGTATATCTCATTGCTAGCTCCGTTTGTCTTATATTGAATGAGGAAGGGATGTATTTTCTTGACACCAAACTACAAGTAAGATTCCAACATGGTGCATGTGTAACCACCTGATCTAAGGAATAAGCAAGTGCAACTCTGCTGTAGTTCAAGTTACAATATATGTACTACTCTACTGGCTGTAAAACAAATCAAACTCTTGGCAGAAGCCACATCATTGTCTTCTGTTCCAAAAACTAGTAACCTGGTAAAAGAGTTACATATTTTAAGGCATTTTATCTGAGATGAATAAATGCCTGTAATATCAACTTTCATGATTTTATCGCAAGTCCCACATTATTGCAGGTTTAAATTAAAAAGTCCCAACTTCGATAACTGAATGAGAACATTATTACAGAAAATTTCTATCATTTGCGGTTGTGAAGAAAACCTTGGAAGTGTGACCAGTAGTCTCAAAAATCAAAGAAGAAAAGGGAGATCTTAGTATCTTTAGATTTTTTTAGTCAAAATGTCATGGTTGTGGGAGATCTGATTCAAGATTTTTTAATCCTTTAGATTGGTAATACAGAAATACATCAGTCCTCTGACTGTTGTAATCTACATTCTAGGATTGCCACCTTCAGTGAAGATGATTTTGCAAATGACATACAAGACATGGCAGAAGTTTTTGGAACCATAACAGGCAGCCAGCTCGTATATTTTTAAGATACTATAATCTTCTGTGTAATACCTATAACACTTCTGACAAGGTTATCCAATCCTGTGCTTAGAAGTTTTGTCAAGGAATAAGTCCCTCTTGTTTTTCTTTCTTTATAAACCAATCACGTAAGTGACTCCACTTCTTAATTTTTATGACTTTAGGGAGACTTTTTCACTGGCTCACTTCCAGGTGACTAGCTCAGCTTCATACTTACAAGGAATGCTGCACATAAGACTTGGTAACCAGGTGTGGCACCGAGTCAGTGAAGCATAAACAAAGGGCTCATCAACCCTTTTTTATGCACGCGCACACACGCGCACACACACACAAAGACACCTAAACCCAATTCTGTTGGTTTAAAACACACACTGGAGTGAAAAGTTAAATAAACTATGAAGGTTAGCTTTCAATTTAGCTTTCAATTTCAAGTTTGGCTGATAAGCGGAGGTTTTTTTAAAAGGGATATATTTATGGGGAAGAAAAAGTTGTTACAATTTTAGTCCATCAAGTGTCACTCTTTCAGAACAAAGTGGGAGTTAATCACATTTTATGAATGCACAGTTTCTCATACCATCATTTTGTGAACAAAGTAATTCTTTCTCAAAAGGAGGGAGAAAAACACCTTTTTTCACTTTTTTGTGTAATATAGAATAATAGAAAAATAGGGCTGGAATGACCCTCAGAAGGCCATCAAATTCTAACCCCCCTTCTCAAGGGAAATGGACAGTTGTTCATTTCTAACACTGTAAATTTATGGAAAATTTGCAGTGCTAGAAATCCCGGGGCGGGGAGCGGGGAGTATACAGGTGTCCTAGCTTGCATCTGCCTCTCCCCTGTGGGCAAAATGAGGCCAGTTTTGGCCTCGGGAATGTGTCCCCCACCCATGCCTTCCCCAAACCAGTTACCCCAGGTGTAGGGGTAGTCAAGCGAAGCCTACAGGTGTTCCTTCTGGCATGAGAAACTCACTTATAGGTGAGATCTTCCTGACTGGAAGTTCATAGATTCATAGATGTTAGGATCGGAAGGGACCTCAATAGATCATCGAGTCCGACCCCCTGCATAAGCAGGAAAGAATGCTGGGTCTATATGACCCCAGCTAGATGCTCATCTAACCTCCTCTTGAAGACCCCCAGGGTAGGGGAGAGCACCACCTCCCTTGGGAGCCCGTTCCAGACCTTGGCCACTCGAATTGTGAAGAAGTTCTTCCTAATGTCCAATATAAATCTGCTCTCTGCTAGCTTGTGGCCATTATTTCTTGTAACCCCCGGGGGCGCCTTGGTGAATAAATACTCACCAATTCCCTTCTGTGCCCCTTTGATAAACTTATAGATGGCCACAAGGTCGCCTCTCAACCTTCTCTTGCGGAGGCTGAAAAGGTCCAGTTTCTCTAGTCTCTCCTCGTAGGGCTTGGACTGCAGGCCCTTAACCATACGAGTGGCCCTTCTCTGGACCCTCTCCAGGTTATCCGCATCCCTCTTGAATTGCGGCGCCCAGAATTGCACGCAGTACTCCAACTGCGGTCTGACCAGCGCCCGATAGAGGGGAAGTATCACCTCCTTGGACCTATTCGTCATGCATCTGCTGATGCACGATAAAGTGCCATTGGCTTTTTTGATGGCTTCGTCACACTGCCGACTTATGTTCATCTTGGAGTCCACTAGGACTCCAAGATCCCTTTCCACTTCCATGCCACCCAGCAGGTCATTCCCTAGGCTGTAGGTGTGCTGGACATTTTTCCTCCCTAGGTGCAGCACTTTGCATCTCTCCTTGTTGAACTGCATTCTGTTGTTTTCTGCCCACTTGTCCAACCTGTCCAGATCTGCTTGCAGCTGTTCCCTGCCCTCCAGTGTGTCTACATCTCCCCATAGCTTTGTGTCATCTGCAAACTTGGACAGCGTACATTTGACTCCCTTGTCCAAGTCACTGATGAAGACATTAAAGAGTATCGGTCCAAGGACCGAGCCCTGCAGGACCCCACTGCCCACACCCTTCCAGGTCGAAACCGACCCATCCACCACGACTCTCTGGGTGCGACCCTCCAGCCAATTCGCCACCCACCGGACTGTGTAGTCATCCAAGTCACAGCCTCTTAACTTGTTCACCAGTATGGGGTGGGATACCGTATCGAAGGCCTTCCTGAAGTCTAAATATACGACATCCACCCCTCCTCCTGTGTCCAGGCATTTCATAACCTGGTCATAAAAAGAAACTAGATTGGTCAGGCACCATCTGCCTGCCACGAACCCATGCTGATTTCCCCTCAGCATAATTTGTCCTGCCGGGCTCTCACAAATGTGAGCCTTGATAATTTTTTCAAAGACTTTGCCAAGGATGGAGGTGAGACTGACTGGCCTATAGTTGCCCGGGTCCTCCTTCCTCCCCTTTTTGAAAATGGGGACCACGTTGGCCCTTTTCCAGTCCTCCGGGACTTGGCCCGTGCGCCATGAGCATTCAAATATTCCCGCCAGTGGCTCTGCAATGATGTCGGCCAGTGCCTTCAGCACCCTCGGATGGAGCTCATCCGGGCCTGCCGACTTAAAGGCATCCAGTTCTTCCAAGTGACTCTGCACCGTCTTAGGTTCTACACATGGAAGTCTGGCACCTTGCTGCTGCCTTTCTACAACCCCCGTGAGAGACTTGTCGTGCCCCTCACTTAGGAACACTGAGGCAAAGAACTCATTGAGGAGTTCAGCCTTGTCCCCCCTGTCTGTCACCAATTGTTTCTGCCCATTTAGCAGGGGTCCTATTCCTCCCTGGGCCTTCCTTTTACTCCCTATATATCTAAAAAACAATTTCTTGTTGTCTTTTACTTGGGTTGCCATCCTCAGCTCCATGGTAGCTTTGGCCTGTCTAACTGCCTCCCTGCAACCATGAGCAGAGGAGGTATATTCATCTTTGGTGATCTCTCCCTGTTTCCACTTTTTATGCGCTCCCCTTTTGTCCCTTAGGCTGCCCTGGATTTCTCTGGTCAGCCAGGGAAGCCTCCTGGCCCCTTTCCCTCTTTTGCCTCGCTCGGGGATCGTCTTGCTTTGTGCCCGAAGGATCGTTTCCTTAAGGCACAGCCACCCTTCTTGGGCTTCCATTTCTTCAAATCTCCTACTCTGCAGTGCGTCCTTGACTAATCGCCTGAGTTCATTGAAATCAGCTTTCCTAAAGTCTAGCACTTTTGCCCTACTAGTTACCTTACCCACTCGACGTCTTATGGTGTATTCTATTATTAGGTGATCACTGTCCCCCAAATGGCTACTGATCTGGAGGTCCGCTACCATGTCATCTCCCATTGCCAATACCAGATCCAGTATGGCATTCCCCCTAGTGGGACCATGTACCTCCTGGGTCAGGTGGAGGTCCTGTACACAGGTTAGAAAGCTGCGTGAGCGGTGGGACTTTGCTGTCTGCGTCTCCCAGCAGATATCCGGGTAGTTTAGGTCCCCCATGACTACCGCCTCTTTAGCTTTTATGGTCTCAGAGAGTTGCCTCAGGAGTCCCGAATCTCTTTCTTCCCCTTGATGTGGGGGTCTGTAGCAGACCCCTACCACCAAATCCCTTTCTCCTTGCCCCCCATGTAGCCTAACCCACAACCATGTAGCCTAACCCACAACCATGTAGCCTAACCCACAAGTGGAAGATCTTTCCTGAATCCACCAGGTTTCCTCCACAAGATACCATGTGAATGCATCTAGGCTTGCAGTTTCTAGCAGGAGAGCAGGATTTCTTCCTCAAGAAATGTAACACCTGTCCACATAGCCAGGATCATCCCTATCTAAACCATGTTTGCAGAGCACTGAGTATTTAAAATATTCTCATGGATGGCTCAGGATAATGGAAACAATGCAAAACATTTCATTTCTAGATCATTGGCTTATATCTCTTGTAAGGATTCAGATTATCATTTACCCTAGAAACAAATCTCTTTGATATAATGTTGAAGCTCATTGGTGGAGTTTTCTTGTAGAAATGTAAAATAACTAATATTACCTTATCTATTAATTTTCCCAAACAAGGAAACCACATTAGTCTAGCAATATTATTCCTATTGCTCCCAGTGCCGATGGGTTCTTTACAAGCTCATGGACAGCCGTGATTCCTGCCCCAGAAATTGATCTAAGTGGAGACTAGGCATCATTGTACTTAACCTACTACACTGCAATGTATTCTGATGGATTTGTTCTTTTCTCTATTTTAATGTGAAGACTGTTAGTTCTATCTATACATGTAGTAGGTGGGCTAATTAAAAAATATATTATTTTATCACCTCAGTTTCTGGTGTGGATATTTTAAGTAGAACCCAGAGTACATAATAATACTGATGTATCTCAGAGCTAAATTCTGTGGCCCTACCTTGTTTTCAATAGGGAAAATTCACCCTGGAGGACCAATATGTCTCTGTTTCATTGAAGTCATATATTGGAGATGCTCATGCCTCAGTTAGAACAATGCAGGGGCTAAATGCCACTTAGTTCTTCAACCAACCCCAACAGACCTCAGGTCAGGAATGAATTGCCTATTCCCAAATACCGCTGTTGTTCACCTGCAGAGTCAGACTGTTGTACACTTACCCAGCTGACATGAATATTCCTCCAATACCCTTTCAATGAGACAAGAGACTAGCTTGCTATTTGGTATAAATCAGTGCTATCTCTAGTTTATTTCAGGTACTGATTCCCTTTAGACTTACTAATGTAGTGGTCAATAGCATTTAAAAATATGTACAATTCAACCTACAGTAACCTTTAAAAAAAGGTCTTTTTAATTTTGTCAGATGTGTTCATGCTGGCCAGGAAACCTCTATTTCTTTTACATTCTGCATTAATATTTCTTTCAAATTTAAGATTACTATTGTTTATCATAAAATTAAAATGTATTAGGTAAATGTGACTTCTGAAATCATTTTGATGTGACTTGAGAGAACATACTAACTAAATGAGTTGATGAGATTAAACAATTTGTGGCCCTTTTTATGAAATATAGATCAATTTTTTGATGGGGAAAAACAGTGGCTCCACTTGTACAGACACAATTTAAGAAAAAATATTGGACTCATACTAATTAGAGATGGATCAGTCAGTCCGACTCCAACCCATGACCAATGAAAGCTGAAAACATGCTAAACTGTACTGCAGTAATTCAAGATACTCTGCAAACTATAATATTCCTCAATTTTCCTTTACTGTTCTACTATTCTGACTGAGGGCAGATAAAAAACACATGAAAGCCATGTAATTTCTTTTAAATGCACTACAACATCTTGCATGTGGAGCTAAATTCTCATTGCTTTGCTCATACAAAAAGGCCCACTGAGGATAGGGGAACTTCTTGGGTACAAATATACATATAATTTATCTGATTGGTATATATAACAATTCTAATAGAAAAAGCATTTTTTCATATCCAAAGCCCACAGTTTGAATTAGTGGGGTCAGCAATCTCAAGTCTTCAGAATGTTTAAGTATTCTAATTACTCATGTATTTCTAAACAGCACATACCTTATTTGTCATTCCAGGGTCAGGGCCAAATTTAACATAAATGAAAATATAGAGCTTATGAAAGCTGCCAATAGGTCAGTCCTGGAGCTGGACTTCCTTGTTTATCCATAGAACAAATATGTATCAAGTATCATTCCATACTGTCTGGCTCTTCTAGAGACCCCTTGCGTAAACCTGGTCAAATCACTCAAACTCTCTTTGTCTCAGTTCCTTTCTGTAAAATGGGAATAGCAATGCTTTCTTCTCCCACCACTTGTCTAACCAATATAGTCATATGTAAGTTCTTTGAGACAGGGACGGTCTTTCTTACCTGCTTGTAAAATAAGGTCCTGATCTTAGTTGGGGCCTCTAGTTGCTACTGTAATGCAAATAGTTATTATTAGTATTTTTATTGTTTTTGTTGTTAATAATAATAAATCAGTTATATCAATAATAAGAAATAATATGCAGACACTACACTCTGTACTAATATCTACCAATTATGTTGATGGTTTATGTGATGGTTTATGTGATTTACTCATTGCTGATTAATATAGGGCCTGATTTCCAGTCTGACCTCAACTGCATCTGTTTTATCACCTGCAGTTTGGTAGGTACGGGTACCTTTAGCTGTAATTTTTTCAGCATTATTATTAGTGGATGCAACTGTTTCCATTTAAGGCTGTGATTTTCAAAGGAACCAAAGAAATTGAATTTCAGCTCTTACGCGATCATGAATGACACATGCCCTCGGCGGCTGGGGGGGCACAGTGGCGGCGAGAGCGCGGCAGTGGTAAACGTGGGAGCTCCTGCAGATGCTGCCAGTACTGTTGGCAGCAGGGGCAGGGGGGGAGATGGCAAGTGCTGACCAGGGGTCAGCGACCACCTGCAGATGCTGCCAGCAGCGGCAGCAGCAGCCACCAGGGATTGTGCAGCAGGGTGGCAAGTGGTGACCACCCACAGGCACCACCGACACTGTTGGCAGTGCCTTTTTGTAGGGGGTGCACCGCCACACTCAGGGGGTGCATGTGCACCCATGTGTACCCCCTATTCGTCGCCCCTGTTTGCAATGACCCTTTTTATACCAAAAATTAATTATATGTGAGGTAAAGTCACTCTTAGGTGATCAGTGTGGTGGAAGCCACACATCGTAGTCAGCTGCTTTGTGCAGTGCATTGTGGGAGTCACATACACCAAAATATAGTTTCCTATGTAGTTTTGTACTCCACGCACATTGTCTGCGACCCGTGTTTCTGTAGTTGCCATCCCCATTATGATAGTGCCCCGTGCTTGTGTATACTGTCTGCAGTTGGTGAGTACTAAAATTGTCTTGTAAAAGTGGTAGAAATGGATCTGGGGGTCAGTACAGTCAAGATCTTGGAACTTATCCCTATTTGTTACATTGTAAAGTGGGTTCCTTTTATGCAAATTTGAGTGCTGATTTACATTGTAAAGTGGGTTTCCTTTATGCAAATTATGTGCTGATTTCCAGGAACGCATGAAAAGCATAAAGCGAGGAAAACCTGTACTTGCATGTCTAAATGACAGCAGTTACACCTGCAATTCTTTGCACTTGGAATATTGTAGAAGCCAAAATAAAGGTGTAGTCAAAACAGGGCTCAAAATCAGGCACTAAATTCATTAGCAATGGGGACAATGGTCTTTCTTTTCAGAATTTATGATACAAATTTTGCCATATATTTTAGTACAAGGACCCTTGGTGGACTTTTTTTTTTCCTTTAGGGCAATAGAGTTTGGGACTCACCATCAAGGCTTCAGAACTGAATCATCTAAATAGCTCCCATAAAGGATCTAGAATTATTCATGTGGGCTTAATAAACAGGGGGCCAAATTTTTCCTTTGGAAGTGAATGACTGGCAAGCACATGGAGAAACAGGAGCTGAGTTTTCAATATCCATCCCATAAAACCTATACCATGGTAACTGATTGAATATGTAACACTAAAGCAGAGTTTCCACATTTGGATGTTCATAAACGTAAGCCAGTTGCGTCATGTTAGACTTTACAGGACTCAGAACCGTCAAGGTTAGTTCTACATTGTTGTGTAAACCCTGTTTTTTTTTTTACTAACGTAAACATTCTGGCCAGTATCCAAAGATATGACCTCTATGTGAACCTTTAACCTTCCCTTTAATTATTTGTTTGAAGACAGTGTGGAGTTCTCCTGCTGAGAATGGAGAACCATAATGCCTTGCAGCCCTCTGAGTAAGGGAGTGTTTGTAGGGAAGTGGAAAGGGACATAAATAAGGGGACCACCAGATGTAAATAATAAAAGTGATTGGGGTTTAAATAAAAACTGAAAAAGCAATTTGGTTTCCCTAAAGAGTGGCCAGATCGCTGAAAATAGGGGTTAGTAAGAAAAAAGTGGGGGAGGCTCTGTTGTCTGTGATTTTTTTTACAGGCCTATACAACCATTCATTATTCCATTCTTTAAAACCTTGCCATCTGTATACACCATTAGGAGCTCATAGGAGAAGAAAAAACAGTCTTATCTGGCTTTTCTGTTAATCTCTATTGGCCTTAACCTTAGCTGATAAAAGGCATGCTGGATAGAGAAGGTTCAGGTCAGCCCCCATTTGGTCAGTGGGTAACATTATTACTAGAAAGCAGCTAAGCAAATTAAGTCCTATCAGAGACCTTTGTCTTTGATGATGGAAACGTGTCTAGAAATCATAATGTTAGGGTAGGAAATCCAAGCCCCCTTCCCCCCCATGATGAAATCATAGCTAGCTGAGGGAATAAACAACAGAATCAAATCTTTGTTTTTATTTTTAATACCTGAAGTCTTGACTCTTTACTAATTCAGAGGCAGGATGACATTTTTGACAACGGAGCTATACTTTTCTTAAAGAATAAAGAATGTCTTTGTTTTGGATGTAAACAGAGAGATGCAAAAGAGCCCTTTAGTGTTACTTACAGCATTTATTCATCTCTCTGATGGAATTCCCACTAGTATGATCACAGGAGATGCAAACAAAGGTGTACTGTCTCTTATCTGCCATGGACTTTAACCTGGGGGGGGGGGGAAGAGCAACATAGCAGCCGGTACTGCTTATTTCTGATGCCCAATACTTTAAGCATTAGACTTTTATGCACTGGGCTGATGAACTGAGGTTTCACTTGCGGACTGAAAAATTTGGATTCATTTCATTGGGGTTTGGATCAGGCCCAATAGCAATGCATGGAAGCTGTTTGGGATGATGGGCATGTTAGTATTTCTGAAGAGGATTAAACACTAGTATTCAACTTCATTAGCGCTCCTTAAGGGTCACTAGACTGAAGTCTGAACTATGAAATAGCAGACAAAACCTCTACATCAGCTCTAAAGTGTTCTTAAAACACAAAGGGCAGGGACAAAAACAAGTGTGGCTTGTGACTGATAGAAAATAGCCTTGTTGTGAATAAAGTGTGTGAATAAAATAAGTTTTTAAAATTATTCTCCTCAGTTTGATTTTATTGCGGTTTGAGCTAAGAGGGGTGGTTGTGCATTAAGCTAATAGGAAATACACAAACACTTCTTTTTGGATTCCTGGTGAAATTAAATCCAGGCTTTCTGGCCAAATAACCTAATGTTCACATTCATCGGTCCCTACTACAGCTCTGGTACCTGGTTTGCGAAAAAGTTATTTTGGGCGTAATAGTAAACACATGTACCTGTGACTCCCTCTTTCTAACAAGTTGAAAGGTGCCTCCATTTACGGCTGGCCGTTGCCTTATGTTCTGCCCTGGCCGCCCCCCCTCTTGGCTGAAAAGGTCGCCCCCAGCTGGCACTGACCTCGAAATGACCCCTGACTTTACAGGCTTAAACTGCAGGAGTTGCAGAAGAGCAGAAGTCTTTCTGGGCCAGCACTTATTGCTGCTGTGCTGGTGATAAAACTTCAGACAGCCTAATTGATGGCTTTGCTGACCTAACAATACCTTGTGAAAGCACAGAGTGGCAAAGCCTGGTCCTCATTTATGGCCAGCTGCACGGGTAGCTGAATCCCCTATGATGAAAAAAAAAGTCTTCTTGCCTGTGAACTTTAACCAGGTCCCTAGCTCCTCGAAGAAGTTAAAGAAACAATTGTCTTTTAACACAAGTTT